>NC_057711.1:65731656-65797584 GCF_004010195.1 Chiloscyllium plagiosum
GAAGTGGTTGTGGGAGTGGCCATGATGGGGGCGGAAGTGACATAATCAATCAGTGTGGGGTGGCAGCTTCACCAGCCGCATGGCTAATGGCGTCCGCGCAGTTCAAGAGGCCAGGGGAATCTTCTGGAATGTTTAAGGAGCGCTGGTTATGGAGGTGGGTAGATAAGTTTGTTGTACTTACAGTTTTTGATGTTTGAGATGGAGGTGAAATACTGTTTGTTTAGAGTATGAATTCTCCTGAGAAAGTAGTACAGAGTGGGTCCTTTGCAATTCTGAGAGAGTGTGGCCCTCTGCTGAGGCAGGGCTGACTGTAGAGAGGTTAGGTGCCGGCGCATTGCTGCAAGCGTGGAGCGGAGCATCTTGAAACATTTGTCCCTTAGGTCTCTTTTATATCTTTCCCCTCTCACCCTAAACCTATACCCTCTAGTTCTGGTTTCCCCCACCCCAGGGAAAAGACTTTGCTTATTTACCCTATCCATGCCCCTCATAAGTTTGTAAACCTCTATAAGGTCACCCCTCAGCCTCCGACACTCCAGGGGAAACAGCCTCAGCCTGTTCAACCTTTCCCTATAGCTCAAATCCTCCAACCCTGGCAACATCCTTGTAAATCTTTTCTGAACCCTATCAAGCTTCACAACATCTTTCCGATAGGAAGGAGACCAGAATTGCACGCAATATTCCAACAGTGGCCTAACCAATCTCCTGTACAGCCGCAACATGACCTCCTAACTCCTGTACTCAATACTCTAACCAATAAAAGAAAGAATTGACTGGCTAAAGTCATCATATTTTCAATAGAGATGAAGTCTCCACTGGTTCTTAACATGGGATTACCTATCCTTTAAAACATGGATTTGTAGGATTCTATGAAACAATCCTTTCAATGTCAAGAATAGTGTCTCATAATACACTAATGCTTAAATTCCAATAAGTTCCAACGATTCCAGAGCAAGGCTACATAAATAGTTGGTTTCACAACTGTGTTAATGATGTAAATACTCTCCTTATTCAATATTACTTGCATTAGTTTAGCTTCTAATTAGGGATCATTGTTATTGATTAGTTAACAGAACAGTCAGACATAAAGGATCAAATACAGGATACGACTTAATAACATAAAATCCCAGAGAGGTTTCTCAACAGGAGAAAGAAATAAAGATGTTTACAGGATTTGTAACAGTGAAAATTCATTCTGGACCTGTCACAAAAATAAACGATCAGAAGTACAAAAGAAACCCTTCTCATAATCTATTATTATAGAAGCATAATAATATTCATTACTGTTTGGTGAAACAAATGGAAAAGGGATAATTTGACAATCTCATACTGCCAGCAGAGAACCTTAATCACAGGGAGCTGGGTGGAAAGTTGGCATAATGGTGCAGCCCTATTTTTGATTTGTGTTTCCTGCTAGCATGCTTTCTCACTGAAATGCAGGATTACAGATGTATTTCTTGCACTTATTCTTAAGTACCTGTTTAGCCAAATCTCTGTATAGGATAAATTCCTATCAATCATTAAAATGTTGAATGTACAGGCATGATTGATGCAGGATGTGTTTTCTGTCAATTGTTCCTAGTTCACTTTATAAATACTGTGCTGTAAAGGAGCCTTTCCAACTATGCGAAAAAGACTGTGACTGACAGTAATTACCAGCCACTGTATAGATTAAGTGTAAACACTGGTACATCAGTAGTGTGTCTTATTTATGTTGTTGACATAAATTGAACTGCATATGCATTACTTCATTCTTCTGCACTACGTGTGGCTTCTCAACATGGTGACTTTAATCATGGTAACTTTAACCATGATCTCCATTCACCTTCCCCCATACCAAACCCATAATCATTTACCCCCATCCTTCACCCCCTCCACATTATTTATACCTCTTTCTCATATTCAAAGCTGCCCTGGAAACCCTTCCTATTTGCAAACTCCATACTTATCGCCCAAATCAGAGAAAAGGTGGTAACTAATCTCATTCTTGTGTCCCTCACTGCTCACTTCTCTGTTGCCTTTTCTAATCCATTGTTTTAAAAATAAAGTCCCATTTCAATTGAAGTGACACATTCAAATCCTCAACTAGAAACTTTTTCCCCACTGTTTGTCATGGTATTTATTCAACATTTTATCTGCATGATCAATGACTACCTCTTATCATCTTTGCCTCCTGTAAATCTTTTGTACTCTGCTAACCTGGCCATTCACCCACTCTGGCTTCTCCATTGCTCCCATAAGTCTAGGAGGAGCAGATGAACATGTCTGGTTTAGGTATTCATTGACAGTTGATTTAGCTGGACAACATCAAGCAATACAAGTCTCTGCTTTGATCTTCCGAAAGATCATCCTGGAATACAAAGATAACCTTCACTATCATAAGATAATAAGAATTAGGAGAAGGAGGAGGCCATTTGGTGCCATTTGGCTTCCTCACCATTCAATAAGAACATGGTTGATCTGGCTGGGACTATAACTCCACTTTTGTGTTTGCCTACTATCACCAATAACTCCCTCGAATATTTGTCAAGCTCGGCCTTGGCTATCTTTAACCTCTGTGGTTTTCTTTGTGTTTGAGCAAAGAGGGAGAGCAAAGAGCACTGAACAATCAAATGGATGGACATGTTTCTGTACAGCACTGTGCTATGTCAGTATCACCACCTCCAGCATGTGCCAGAAGCTTACGCAGCAATCACACTAAGTGCTTCAACCAAACAGCGCACGTCTGCAAGATTAAGGGCGCCAGTTCTTAGTGAGTTTGATAGGGACTACAGTCACCTGAGGGGTACTACCACAGTCAGTCAATCAAGGGGGGGGGGCGGTATTCATGTGATTACAGTCAGACACTTGGTCTTACTGGGGATCTGTGACTTTGCAGTCCAGTGATTGAGCCACAGTCAAGTGTAACCAAAACATTGAATAGAGATAACTTAGACAGGATGCCATAATTCAGTCAGGATACTATAGAAATATCAGTTCAGTGGTTGAGCCGTGCTCAGTTGCTGCTGTTGTCACAAGACAATTTGAGGAACTGGGCCACTTAAGGGTGTGAGTATTAATGCTCAGTGGGCTCATCAAGAGGCAGTCGCTGGATTCCTGGAGAAAGTGGAAAACTCAAGTCTGGTGATGTGAGTTCATTGGATTGTGTCACCGATGGAATGATTGCAGTGCAAGGGAACAATTTGAGATTATAGATTATAAAGCATCGGAGGGGAGTGAAGACCTCTGGGGGTATTTTACAATGCATTATCACTCTGGTCTCAACATGAAGACAGTGTATGGCTACCAATGACATGGCAATTCACAAATCTACATGATCTGTTGGTTGATTAGGGATATTAATGATTACATAATGGAATGGAAATGGAGTAGTGGTTGAAATGTGATCAGGGACACAGGGATAGCAACACAAAAGTCAGTGTAAACAACTCTCTGCAAGCCACTCACACAAAGTTGAAATCTCACCACCTTCAATCTGCGCAATAACAATATAAAATGATTGCCACTGCATGCAGAGGGATCGGAATAAATTACTGCTTGTTTTTTTCAGGGCTGAGTAAAATTGTTTGCATTTGAGGACCTGCAATGATGCAGCCACAGATGAAGTAGTGCCTCTCATCTAGCATCAAATTGCACTTTTCAGCAGGTCATACATTACCCAAGAGTGAACATTTCAAATTCATGTATTCACTACTATTACAGGTTTCACACTTATTGACCCTTGTCATGTCAGTGAACAAGATTCTAACTTAACAATGTTACTTGGGCTTGGATTTTCGAAAAAAAAAAATTCATAGCTATAACTGAAAGGCAATGATTCGGAGGAGAATGATATTACCCCATGCTTGGAAACATAGTGTCAGATATTAAGAATATCCGGAATTATCACCATCAAACAGTGTCATGTACTGGAGCAGGACTTACATTTATAACCATGGGGTGGTTATCCCATCCCAGTACCCACCAAGATTATAGTTGCCTTGAATTTTTATGCCAGTGCTTCATTTCAAGAGCAACTGGGGTTTATGTAACACCTCTCAATCCTTGACCCATATAATGCACCCAGGGCACCATGAGACTTTTATGTGCAGACCATAGCTGATCACACCTATCTCCTCCTCCTCCTCCTTTTCCCCACCAGCGTCCTCCCAACCTTAACAAAGCCTCAAGCAGCTTGGTTAGTCTGATTGTCTACTAACACTGTCTTCCTTCAGATTCATGGCACTATAGAATGCACCCATATTACTTTGAGAACCCTATCACAAATAGCAGTATTTGTCAATAGAGAAGACTTCTTCACTATAAATATTCAAAGGATTGATCATAATGTTAGTTCCTGCTTCTTTTTTGCCTTTTAATTTTCCATTCCCCAGTCTCAGTCTCTAAGGAATCAATGTTTCATTTTATCTTCTCTTTATGATAGTCATAGAGATGTACAGCTTCATTTAATATTTTTGGAGAAGATTTTACTTTTTTTTCATAGAATCTTGGAATTGGAGGATCCTTATAATATTGAAGCAGGCCCTTCAGCCCAATCAGTCACCTCTGAAGGGCTTCTATTATTACTTTATTGCATCCTTCCCAGTAATTCCAGTTAGGGGCCCATACAGCATTCCCACAAATCATTTAACAATAATAAAAATAGATGAAGAAAATCAGCAGCTCTAGCAGCATCTGGGGAGAGAAAGCTAAGTTAACATTTTAGGTCCAGTGACCTTTCTTTGGAACAGAAGATGTCTTGACTTTATCATTTCTTATCTCTACCCAAAACACTTCCACATCCTGGTTTCCTGAACCTAGATCATCTTTTGCTATTGTACTAATGCCAGGAATAATTAACAGAGTCACCCATCCACCTTTTCCTTCTTCTTGTCCTTCCTAATTATGACATACCCTTCGATATTCAAATGACAATCTATGCCATCCTGAAGCCATGTCTTTCTGATGGCATCTGATTGCACTTATTTGTTTCTGTTTTTTGAATATTATTGGGTTTCAAAGGATTTATCATGTGATTGCTTGGAATTGGAAGTCAAATGGTTCGTGGAGACTTTGGTCTACTTGCTTATGACAAGTAACTTCAGAAAGCAGTGACCACCAAAATTCTTAGAGAGACAAGGGTGTTATCACTTCAATTGTTCAGCAAATGAAAGAAAACCTTAATGGATCTACATTAATATAACCTAACAACAATCTCTCAACTGAGATAATGGGTGTTTTTCTAGAAGCATTGGGCAATTGCTGGAGAAGTTCACAAGCAAGCAGTACTGTCTTTCTCTCAGTTAATAAGGATCAGAGCTTGGAGTTGAAAGAAGTGCTCTTTAAATCTTCCAGTAAAGTAATTTGAAAAAAAAAACATGTTTGACTCCTTTCTTTGAAAAAGAGGGCAGACAGGAATCAGGAAACTACTGGCTGTCATAGGGAAAACATTAGAAGCTATTATTAAAGACATTATACCAAGGCACTTACAAAAGAATAGAAGAGCAGGAGTAGGCAACTCAACACAACGAGTCATGCCCCTCGATACCGCTTTGACATTTGACACAATAATGGCTGATCCCATCTTGGTCTCAACTCTATTTTCCTGCCCACTGTCCATAACTCTTCAACCTATTAGTAATTAAAAATCTACCTATCTTCTCCTTAAATTTAACCAATGTCTTGGCATTCATCGTACTCTGGGGTAGTGAATTCCAAACACTTTGAGAGAAGTAATATCTCCTCATCTCTGTTTTAAATCTGCTACCCTTTATCCTAAAACTACGACTTCTTGTTATAGAAAAATTCAAGGTAACTAGGCAGAGTCAACATTGTTTCATGGAAGGGCTCGACTACTAACACATTATTGTCTTTGAGGTTGCGTTTTTAAATTAGCCTCTAACTGCTCATACCCCATCAACAGATCTTCTTTCTTAGTAATAGCTCTGTCATTGATACTTATGTTAATTGTGCGAGCTGGATCTTTCCCCTTTTGATTCCAGTTTCTATCCAGCCTTTAAGATATGTCCTTATCACCGCACTGAGTTGCCTTCTGAACTCATCTTCTCAGCTGCAGGCAATGGTACTTATCCTCCTAACTAGTATTCTTTACAATTATCTCATTGCTTTATAACATGCCAGTTTGAATCTGCTTTCTCTCTCCATGCTTATAATACCAGAAAGAATTAGCATTAATAGGAATGATAGTATTTCTCATTCTTCTTTTCATAAATCAGTGAAATATGACACCTTTGCTCTCTTCCATTGATCTTAGAAAAGAAGCTCTACTCCACAATTTGACATCCCTATTTCAAACACTAGTGATTTTTATTGCTTCTGAATAAAATTGCCAGTATGGTACTAATTTGTGTTGAGTTCTCAGCAATGTTTCCACGATGGAATTGCATCCACTATGAAGTAGATTAGGAATTTTCAAAATGGCTTCCTTTATGACTCCAGTGGATGGTTTCAAATACCCTATTGGTTTAGCATGGATTCAACCACTATGTTAAATATAATTCACTGGGCCACACAGAGCCCTCAATTTTACAATTTATGCACCTAAACACAAACTTATGGTTCTGTGGTTTATGATTCCAGTTTAGATTTGTGATTTTATTTTATCAAAGTGGATTTTGCATTTTCTGATGAAAGGAAACAGAAAAGAAGGCAAATACTGAATTTATTCCAAGTTTGTTTTCTGATTTTATTTTGTTTGCAAATTAAAACCTCTTGGCTGTGACCGAGACATCAAATCTAGACACGGTAGAGGCACAACCAACTCAAGTGATTCTTCTACTTTCTGTTTGTGATCATCTGACCAAAGTTGGGAGATTTGTCTCAGGGATGATCAAACAATTCCCTGACATTGTCATAATTCCAAAATCACATCTATTAACTGCCATTGGGACAGAATTGGTGGGGTTGAGTTTTGGGGGAGGGCGAGGAGCAAGAGTAGATTGATGAGGTGCACAGTGATCTTGGGAAAGTTCAGCATTGACTCAAATATGAAAAACTGAGAAAACAACAAAAAAAAGAACTTCCTGCTGCCTTTGCCCAGCTGCTGAATTGACATTTCTCCTTGTCATGCACCACTTGGGAGAGGTACTAAGTGTAGCAGGAAGAAATTATATTCGGAATGGGACTTGACTTTCTTCCAACAAAAATGACTTGGTAACACCAAACTTAAATAGAACAATTTGCACAACTGGGCCTGGGTCACATTGTGAGAGGATGAACTAGACCTCATCCTTACCAATCTACTTGTCACTGAAGACATGACTGATAGCAATGGCCGTAACACTGAATTTGTAGAGATTAAGGGCAGGATTTTGCCATCCTGACATGCGACAAACCTGCACTGCAAGGGACAAATAGGTGAATTTGATTCTGATCCCCTGTTCCCTTCTTGCAGCAATTTTCAGAGTGTGGGATTAGGGTACAGTTTATGAGTTAACATAGGATAATTAGCATAATAGGTAGAAAAAGCTGCAAAATAGTATAACAGTAGACTCGGCGTTCTCAAAATGTACTCCAGACCACATAATAATTCACGCCATCAGGTCATATAAACAAATACAAACAAAACTTCGGGACCTAGCAACCAACAAATCATGTTAACATTATAATCCTGTCACATCTCATTGTGAATGCCAGTGAACAATTAAGCAATTAATGGGTGCAGGAAACTCACAAGAACATGGGAACAAGAATAAGCCAATCAACTAGTTGACTCTTTTATGTATTTCAGTGGTTGATCTGTTGATCATATTCACCAGGCAGCTTCAAGACCATCCTTATCCTCGACAATTAAAGGGACCAGTACATGAGTGTAAGTGGAAAATGCCCCAGGAGCACTCACAACCTTTTCAGCTCTAATTCTGGAATGGGATAACCCTTTTTGGCTTCTGCCTGACAACCTACTATCATAGGTTTGAGTCATCAACTAATTTGATCCACTCTACAAGAAATGACTGTCTAGTCCACGTCAAAGTTTATAGACCCAAACTACATCCACACTGCATTGCTGAAGACCTGTTTTCTAAAATGATCTATTCTGGAATGTTTCAATTGGATGGAGTGTGTTGCCAAAGAGCCTTAGGAAAAATATGTCAATGGAAATCAGAGGAAAATCTCTTCAATGGCTGTAACCATATTTGGCCATAACGAACTTGCTTACAGTTGTTTGAGCCTCTGAATATCACTGTGGGAGATGCTCAGAGCAGCATTCTAGGCCCAACTGTTTAGGGGCTTCATTCTCAAACATTCCTCCACTGTAATGGCAGAAGTAGATTATTCGTTGACAATTGTACAGTGTTTAGCTCTATTCGTAATCCCTGAAATGATAAAACAGACTATTGTAGTGTCCAGTGAAAGCTGCTTATTGGCCTGGGTTGATCTGTGGGAAATAATATCTATGCCACGCATTGGTCAGAAAGCAGCCATCCATTGATATGTAATAAGTACATTGGATCATAAGATACAGAAGCAGGAGTGGAAAATTTGGACCCTTGAACCTACTCTATAGTTTTAGGGGCTGAAATTTCCATGTAGTAGCAATCTGGTGCAGGTCACCACTCTTCATTCATTCTTATGTGATGAAAGAGCTCTGTATTTCTGACAGGGGATTCTGATCAGAGTTCTTTCAGAAATGTGCAAGATTAGGAATACAAGAGGGTAGTGTATGAGGTGGGTATGCTACCAGGGGAAAAGGTGCTCAGGAAAACAGGTAAGTGATGGAATGTTCAGGGCAGGTTGGGGTGAGGTGGGAGGGAAGTGAGGACTGGCCTGGTGGGAGGGGGGTAGGGGTGGAGAGTCACTGTTGTGTCTAGTGCCGGAGAGGGGAGCTCGAGTCTGCTGGCAGGGGAAGAAGTGTTACGGTTCTGGACTATCGAAAGGGTTTTTGATTCTGGAAGCAGGGCAAGGGAGGTTCGGCCTGGGGGGAGGGGGTGGGGGAGGGGGGTAGAAGTGGCATGGAAGGGAGTGATTGTGTCCAGAACTGGGGAAAACAATTCTTACTGAAGGGGATGCTGAGTCTAGAGGTTGGGGAAAGGGGAGTTGGATCCAGAGCTGGGAAAGGTAGGTGTCAGATCGGGAAAGGAGCTGATAGGATGCTTCATCGATGGATATAGGGCTGGGTGCAGTGACAGCCTTTGGGTTCCGAGGGCAATTGTCAGCTCTTGGGTGTGCGGTGGTGGTAGTGATTGCATACTTGGATAACAAGGAGATTTTGGGGGAGGGGAATCAGGTCCTGGGGGGTAGAGTACTTTTAGATTAGTGTCTAGTGGTGAAGCTGGGGATTTGGGGACAAGAAAGGTGTCAGCCGAATAGTTAATCAGGAGTTAGACTACGTATTTGATAGTCTAACCTTTCCTAAGTAACTATTTAATTGCAGTGCAACACTTCAAATTTTCTGGTTAAATGGAGACCTTTAGAGAGTTCCAGGCAGAGAAGTTCCTCATCGCAATCTTCAATTTTGCACCCAATTCCTTTAGAATCTACCACGATGGGAATTCTGCAGGATCCTCATGTGCAACTTCCAACTACATTTCAGAAACAATTACTTGACTTTCAGAAATCCTGGCAATTATGTTCTTCAGATTCAACTCTGCTTTCACTCCCAATCCCCATAACCTTCAATTTCCTCAGAGAACAAAACTTTGTTTCAGCCTTAAATCTATTCAATGACAGATCACCTGCAATCCACCTGGTGAGAGAATTCCAAAGGTTCATAACATTCCGATTGAAGAAATATCTTCTTCCCTTCGTCCTAAATGGTGAGGCTGTCCCTCCTGAGATAACAGGATATCCCTGGATCCTGTGCTGTTTTTCTTAGATAGGAGGGGATGTGGGCATTGCTTGCTCAACCAGTATTTATTGCTCATCCCTAGCAGCCCTTGAGAATGTGTTGATGAGCTGTCTTCTTGAAATTCTGCAGTCTATGGAAGTATGGGAATACATATACCCACAGCACTACCAGGAAAGTAGTTCCAGGATTTTGATCCCACATCAGTGAAGGAACAGCTATACAGTTCCGAGTCAAGATGCTGTGTAGCTTGAAGGGAAAGTGTAGATGGAGGTATCCCCATACATTTGCTGCTTGCATCCTTGTAGGTGGAAGTGTAGCAGGTTTGAAAGGTCCTGCTGAAGTTCCTTTTGTACATTGTTAGAAGAAGAAAGTGAATGTTTAAGCTCATGGATGAGGTGCCAAACAAATGGACCACCTTCTCCTGGCTTTACAAGTGTTGGTAGGGCTGCACCCATCCAGACAATTAGGGAGTATTCCATCACACTCCAGACTTGTACCTTATAGGTGATGTGCAGCCTTTGGGGATGTGTTTACCATCAAGAGTTCCTTATTCTAATTCAGCTAAAATACTCACTAATCTGTCAGTATCTAAACTGAAGGAGGATGCAGGAGGCAACTCATGTTGGATTATCTTGCGAGAGAGCTGTGTCTTCTTCCTCAGAGGTGTCAAACGGGGCCATCCTTTTGGTGATGGAGAGCGTGCAGATTTCACTGGTACCAGCAGGAAACAATACACGTTCTCCCATGTTAAGAACACATTCATAGCAACAGTCATAGAAGCACAGCAATGGGCAATGATTCTGACTTGGTTGTCAGGACTATTGAAGGTTTCAGCATCACCACATGAATGCTCCCAATCCCCACTGATTAGGGCAAGGATCCTCTCCCTGTAGGGATTGAGGAGATGAATGTTAGGCAATCCATCCACCTGTCCTGGCTCTTTCTGCCATATTGTGGACCATTTTCTCCTAGAATGAAACAAAAGAAAAGGTTGAGTGTGATGAAAGTGATTGGCACAGCTGTTAGTCCTGGGCAGAGTTGGGGGAAATGTAATGAGGTCTCTGACTGAGTCCCTTTTTTGCTAAGAGCTGTTCCTTGGCTCAAGGAGACTGTGTCCTTGATTTTTTTTTCAGAGGGGCAATAAACCAGGCTGGACCCCAATCAGTCTGGTTTGGTACAAAGATGAAAAGGATTTTGAGAGACCTTTTGTTTATATGTAAACAGATGAGACTTCAGGCCAAAGTGATCTGTACAAAGAGAGGGGAGTGGTCAACTCTCTAGCTAGCTGGGCTGAGCAGTGTTAGTTCAGTTTTGAACTGGGAAGTTCAGCAGGGATCTGTGCGGAAACTCTCTCTTTTCTGCTCTTCAACTTCAACCTGTAAGCATGTGTTCCATTTATACTGGTTTTTAAAGGGAGTTTGCTTATTGGGACTGTTGTGTATATTCAGAAGAGCATAATTAAATCTAGCTGGATAGGTTGATTTCTGTAGAGGTTCTTTATTCTGTTCTTTGTGTTTCATAGTGTAATTTTGTGAATAAACTTTTATCAATTTTAAAATCTAGTAGTCAACCTAGCTAACTTAATCAGAGTAATTTTCACTGTACACTTACTGAAACAAATTGCAAAGTTAGATCTGGGGCTGCTTGCTTAAGAATGTTGTGAGTGGTCTGGCTTAGTCTATAACAGTAATCAGTGCCGAGGCCTTGCCGGGTTGGTAGTCTGAAGGTGGGTGAGAGCGAGTGAGGGAGGATGCTGCACGCAATAGCGTGAGTGGTAGACTGTGAGCCCTGGTGGGAGGTAGGTGCAGTAGCTGAGTTACAGCTAGTGTGAGGCAGCAGAGTAAAGATGGTGGCACGTGCCTTCACAGAATGCAAAAGGTCACTGATCTTCTTCCTCTACTGCTGGGCGTTTCTCCAGACCGTGGAGACAGCATTAACAGGATGGCAGCAATGGATCAGTCAGCTATTCCATGGCTTCCTCTGATGGTAGCGGACAGCTCTTCTTTGTACCACCCCATCCACAAGGAGCTCCAGAACCCTGTCAACAAACTTGCCTGTGTTAGGCCATGTTGAGGGCGGGTTCTTGAGAAACAGCAGACTAGACCTGGACTGACAGCACTTGACTTGGTGCACAATTATATTTTAAATATGGCGTGGTACTGAGAATTAGAGGTCCTGGAGAGTCCAGCAGTTGTTTGTACTTCTGCAGCTGGCAAACAGAAGATAGCTTGAGTGTGGCCCTCATAGAAGTGTGGTACATAGCTCATAAGGCAAGCAGCAGAGAATAGTGCGAGAAAACCTGTGAGGGTTCATGGGGGAAAAAACCCTCCATGAGTCTTGCTGAAATTGAGACTTAACCAGTTGGCAAAATCCAGCCCATCCTTTCCACATGCATTTGATCAGGATACCTTAATATCTTCCCTTCAACATACGCATTGGTCACCTTCTTTAAAGAAGATTGTAAATACATTAAAAGCGGTTCAAAGGTCTGTTAGACTAATTTCGAGGTTGGACATGTGTCTCATGAGAAATGATTGAACAGACTATGTTTGTATCCACTGGAGTTGAGAAGACTAAGAGGCGACTTGATTTAAACATTTTAGATCTTGAGGTGTTATAGAGTCATAGTGTCATGGAATCATACAGCATGGAAATTGACATTTAGGTCCAACCAGTCCATGCTGAACATAATCCCAATCTACACAAGCCCCAACTGCCTTGTCCTAGCCCATATCCCTACAAACATTTCCTATTCAAGTACTTATCCAAATGTTGTTTAAATGTTACAGTTGTACCCACATCCACCATTTCCTCAGAATGTTCATTCTACATGTGAACCACCCTCTGTGTAAACAATTTGCTGCTTATGTCTTTTTTTAAATCTCTCTCCTCTCACCTTAAAAATCTGCCCCTTTGTCTTGAAATCCCCCAGCCTACGCGGCACGGTGGGCGGCATGGTGGTACAGTGGTTAGCACTGCTGCCTCACAGCGCCAGAGACCCGGGTTCAATTCCCGCCTCAGGCGACTGACTGTGTGGAGTTTGCACGTTTTCCCCGTGTCTGCGTGGGTTTCCTCTGGGTGCTCTGGTTTCCTCCCACAGTCCAAAGATGTGCAGGTCAGGTGAATTGGCCATGCTAAATTGCCTGTAGTGTTAGGTAAGGGGTAAATGTTGGGGTATGGGTGGGTTGCGCTTAGGTGGAATGGTGTGGACTTGTTGGGCCGAAGGGCCTGTTTCCACACTGTAATGTAATCTAATGTAATCTAATCTAATCTAGGGAAACAATACCTACCATTTACCCAGTTTATACTTCTCATGATTTTATGAATGAACCTCCTATGCTCTATGAAAAAGGTCCCAACCTATTCAACCTTTCTTTATAAGGCAAGCCCTCCATCTTGATAAATCTCTTCAGAACCCTCTCGAGCTTAATAGTATCCTTCCTATAACTGGGCGACCAGAACTCAAGAAATCTCCTCAGTGCAAACAGAACTGCCATTTGCTAATCATGGAGTTGACTAATTGTTGGGCTTTCAAACAACAGATAATTGGAGACCTTCAGCAGCATGCCTCTCTGCCATATAACATCACTGGCAAGAACAAATCAACAAAAACAATCCTTTCTCCCGGAAAGCAGTTAGCAATGAAAGCTGTTGTATTGACTTTTTGGCTGAAACTCTGCTTACTACACTTATTCCTTATCTTTTTCATTATTCTCATCTGTTAAAAGACAAACTATATTTCTCATCATAATTCTTCTGCATGCACATTCCTCATTGAATTGAAACGTATGTAGCATATTGTAATACTTCTGGACATCTTTACTGGACTACACAGGAATAACCCACATGGGTGGTTCCAAATTGAAGCCAAACCAGAATCTTTGATGAGCATTCCTGTGGTATAGTCTGCACTGGTTCCAGCAGAGACAAGAACTTTGTTGCTTTGCTGCTGTGCTGGTTTTAAGGGTTTCTCAGGGAGTTGTCGGATAGACACTACAGAGGACAACATTTTGGGAAATAGCTAGCACCTAGGTCATGACTTCACAATTATTCAGAATGCTTTCAAGATATCGGGCAGTCACCTGCATGCCCATGTTTGTGAATATTGTGTGAGCATTAATAAAACGGGAAACCTACATCTGATGTATGCTGCAGGATTCATGGAATGATCTCTAACATGCACATAGCTACCATCATCTGTACTCTGTAATCTATAGTGCCTTTACTTCCCATATAGCCTCTGTCACTTTTCTGCAGCATATGGATAACAGATTGGCTGTTGTGGCAGACAGTGGTTTGGAAGGTAACAAAAATGCTTCATATCACAACCATCTTTACTGCTCTACGAAGAGTCAATCCTCCAATAAAAGAAATAAGCAGATCAGTCTACGGTAAATACAGCCAAAGTTTAAGTAAAGGCCGTTCAGCCATAATGCGCATTCCATTAATGCAAATTCGCTGTAATGCAATTGACGAATTGGGGACACTATTTTTAAGGCATGAACTTTTAAAACATGTTGGCTGTAATGCGATTACATCACCAACACTCCAAGCACTATTTCTAAAGTGCAATTTTTCTATAATGCGGGGTTGCAGAAGAATACGATCATCGACTGACTGTGTGGAGTTTGCACATTCTCCCTGTGTCTGCGTGGGTTTACTCCAGGTGCTCCAGTTTCCTCCCACAGTCCAAAGATGTGAAGGTCAGGTGAATTGGTCATGCTAAATTGCCTGTAGTGTTAGGTGCATCATTCAGAGGGGAATGGGTCTGGGTTACTCTTCAGAGGGTCGGTGTGAACTGGTTGGACCGAAGGGCCTGTTTGCACACTGTAGGGAATCTAATCTAATCTAATCACGTTGTAGAAGAACTACATGTATGTCAAACGTTGCACCAGTGTTAGGATATGGTAGCCAACATTGAGAGACCAACTTCTGCAGGATGGATCATATATTCTCCTTAGATAAGGGGCACACTCAAACAGAAGCCAGAAATTCAACATTGAACCTACTTACAGGTATTTACTGATAAAATGAAACTAGCTATACACTAGCTGATAAGAAAATTCTTTATAACAAAATATCATCTATGGGCATATTTTAATGCCTGGTTCAAGGCTCTGAACTCGTTCATCAATAGGCTTTCTTTTTGTTATTCCTACATGGAATGTGGGTGTCAATAGAAAGGCCAGCATTTGTAACCCAGCTCCAATTGTCCTTGAACTAAATAGTTTGCAAGGCTGTTTCAGAAGGCACTTAAAAGTCAAACCACATTGTTGTGGACCTGCAGTTACATATAGTCCAGACCACATGAAGATAGCAGATTTCATTCTCTAAAGTACATTAATGAAGCAGTTGGGTTTTCACAACAATGGTTCCATGGTCACTATGAGACTAACTTTTAATTCCAAATTTTACTACCACTATGGTGTGAATCAAATCCATGTTTCTAGAATGTTATTGGGCCTTTCGATTATTGGGCTAACAACATTCCCACTATGTCATTGCCTCCCCTTTGTCTTGAACCATGAGCAGATCTTGGTAAAATCAGTGCTTTTGTGCAATGAGGATTTTAAAATTTTGCTTTGATTTCAACACAACTGGTGAAGCAAAATAAAGTGTGATTATGACAAATTGTCTATAAAAGCAAATTAATCAGCAGGAGTCCCGATCTGAGCAGTAAATGTCACATGAATCCATTTCTGCATTACTAGAATTGAACACGATTGTGCAGTAAGTTACTGAAGTTACTAATTGAATTCTATGAATATCACCAATACTATAGTGATTAAGCAGCTTATTTATACCACAAAAATGTTTTCTTTCAATTTAGTTGCAATTTTGAATCAAAAATAGCCAGATTTTTATGTATGGTGCTCTAAATGGGAGATCAGAGGTTTCTTTCTACATTTATCTTCATGCTAATCCCTGAAGTCAACGGAATTTTATCTGAAGACTTGAATCCTGGTGGCCCTACCTTTTCTGCAAAGTCCTACAGCGAAAAAGGCAGGATCCTGTTGGATCTTCATTTTCCATATCATCAGCTCGTACAAAAACAAAGGAGAGAAGTCAGCCTACTCATACCTCTCCTTTCTATTGCTGGAGAAGTATTGGCTCAAATAGTTCTGAATAGGCTTGTGTGTACCAATGCAGGTGGACCCACCCCCCCCCCGCACATCCCACAGAGAGCTATTACAGCTTCAGAGCAAACAAAGACACCACAGGCATGATACTTGCTTTTAAATACAAGAAAAGTATTGTGAGTAGAACTAAGGCCTGTACGGCACTTTGGTAAACTAAGGTATTACATGCTGAGTGGAGCAGTACCTTGGAAAATCCTTGAAAAATGTGAATTCACGCCACGGTTCCTGGCCAAGGTGAAGCAGTTTCATGAAGCTCAGTGTGCACCCCCAAGTAAAGGACCTCATCGAATGTCTAATGGTGTGAAGCAGGAAGATGCGCTGGCCTGGACTTTATTCACCATCATCTTCAGCACAAGACTGCAGCAGGCAACAAAAGATCTCACACAGAGTGTTTACAAATACTTCTGGACTGATGGAGGTCTTCTCAACCTCAGGTGTCTTCACGCTCAGACAAAGACACAGGAAAAACTCAACCATGAACTTCTCTTCATGGCCACAGTCAGTCAGACTCACAATGTAGGAGAATTCTGAAAATCACAACTAAAAATCAGTTTAAAGAAGACTGAGGCCTGTGGCTGCTGAAGAATATGACCCTGCAAGCATTAACATCAAGAGAACTGATGTGATTGCTGTCAAACAATTTACTTATGGACGGAGAGGCACCTCGTTTGATGCCACCATTGATAAAAAATGTGGACAATAGGCTTTCTAAAATGAAGAGTAGATCTCAAGGACTTTATAGTTGAGTGTGAAGCAACCACAGTCCTAGAGCACAAACCAAACTCAAAGTGCATTAAAGGGCAGTCCTCAACCCCCTTCTTACAGCACCAAGTCACAGGTCCTGTACAACGGATGTATGCCTTTGAGGGTTATTTCACTGGCAGGACCTCATCAAAAACATTGAGATCCTGAAAACATGGTGAGCCAATCACTACTAAATGGAACAAAGTATTGGGGTGGTGGGGGGGGAGATGCATAAAAGCATTTCAAGGACTCGCAGAAGTAGGTCCTCTCTGTGTGCCATGTCAAGTGTCAATGTTGGGAACTGCAAGTCACAGCTGTTCATGTAAAATGAAGAAATATAATGCTGGAGATCAAAACCAGAAAATGCTGGATGAACTCAGTAGATCTGGCAGCATCGATGGAGAGAAAATAGAGTAAACATCTCGAGTCCAGCGACCCTGCTTCAGAACCAAAATATATCGAGAGTCCTAAAACATGATTTAGTGTAAACACTGTGTTGACCAGAAACACTGCTCGTGCTGTGCCTTAAAGCTGAACAAATCATGGGTGTGCAAGGCAGGAAACAAGTCAGACCATTTGTATTTAAATAGAAACTCGCCTGCTTTAACTTAAATCGTTGGAAATATTTGCATTTCTCCCTCACTTTTGGGTCCAGGAATGCTGATTCTTTACTTTTGACTTTTTTTGTGTGGTTGAATGATCTTCACCAAGATTAATGGGTTACCATTTTCTTTCTGAAAATGGAAATCTTTTTTGGTTACTCCTTTCTGGCAACAGGAAGTGGAGGAAGAGTAGCAATTAATAACAGATAGAAGAATCACATGGAGGTGAACGGAAACCACAGCAGGATAGGAAGAGAGCTTGCAGAAATCCTTACTGCCCAGCCAAGGATTTTAAGTCTAGGGTTATATATTTTTGCAGATCTCAAGGGAAAAATGAAACTCTCTTTGATTTCTGGTGTCTCCAGCAAAAAGACGAGGAAGCCATAACGACACAACTGTGAAGGCTATCATGGCCCTCAACATCTTTGCTTCTGTTCCCTGTAAACTACAATAATAGTAGTAACTTGAATCAATCTGCAGTTCTTGCTAGTATTATCCATGTACCCAATATCATTACTAAGAAAGCTATTTTATCACATTCCTCTCAGACAATCAGAAACTACAGCATTAGGCTCTGGAATCTGGGATGATTACACACTTCTCTCAAGCCCAGAGTATCATCTGTAACATGAACACAATGCTTTTATGCTGTGCCAGTGATCCCTCTTGCTTCTTTCCCCCCCTCCGTACAGTAGGTGAGAGGTCACCTTCTTGGAACAAAATATTGTCTGCACATTTGTTTCCAGGCTGCTCGGAAACTCGAGCCTCGGAGGTGGGAACTGTTGAAATGTTTGTGATCAGCAACCTCTGGGAGCTTGATCTAATAAGAGATTTCTTCAGATTGCACTGTTGCGGTGGTTACCCGTCTGTCTAGCTGGTTTTCTAGCAACAGAGTGACCATTGTTGGTGAGTGTTTGGACCAGCTTGTGGGACTTGGGTGTTGCTGGCTGGCCAGCATCGATAGCCCATCCCTAGTTGCCTTTGAGAAGGTGGTGGTGAGCTGTCGTCTTGAATCACTGCAGTACACTTGTTGTGGTTTGACCCACAATGCTGGTAAGGAGGGAATTCCAGTGGTTTAGGATGACACGGTGGCTCAGCGGTTAGCACTGCTGCCTCACTGCACCAGGGACCCGGGTTAGATTAGATTAGATTCCCTACAGTGTGGAAACCACATTGACTCTCCGAAGAGTAACCCACCCCCCTCTGACTAATACACCTAACAACTATGGACAATTTAGCATGGCCAATTCACCTGACCTGCACATCTTTGGAATGTGGGAAGAAACCTGATTACCTGGAGGAAACTCACGCAGACACGGGGAGAATGTGCAAACTCCACACAGAGTCATCCAAGGCTGGAATCAAACCTGGGACCCTGGCGCTGTGAGACAGCAGTGCTAACCACTGAGCCACCATATCAGTTAGATGCATCATTCAGGGGAAATGTAAAGTGATCAGGTAGGAGAATGGGTCTGGATGGGATACTCTTTGGAGGATTGGTGTGGACTTGTTGGGCCAAATGACCTGTTTCCACACTGTAAGGATTCTATAATCTATGATTTCCATTGTGTAACTGTCACACTTTTGAGGCTGTGGCCCATCACTCTGGTGAATAAGCAGGATAGAAGACAATGGGACATTTTAATGTGACTGAAGTCCAGCCAGCCCAAGGTTAAAGAGATGGTGGAACCCAGAGTCTGAAACCACCAGTGTGATCCTCAGTGGTATTACCACTGCCAGACTTCTGCAAGAAGGGCCAAACTGCTGTGTGCACTCAGGTGACCAATGGCTCATATACACTGGTGTTTTGAGAGCCAAAATGTCACAGAACTTTGTATAATCTCGGACATGTGCCAGGAACATCCTATCAGTTAGTCCAACATATTGAACAATTGCACTTGTGCAGAAAACATTTTAAGAAATTTTTAAAACCTGCACCCTTGTTTTTTTTAAGCAGAGTCAGAATCTGTGCTTCCTCTCTGCTCATTTAGAGGCTGTAATTTCCACTTCTACTTATTCCTGCTCACTTGTGGGGAGATAATCATCCTAAACACGTGCCTCTAATTTAATAACTATGTCTTCCTAGAGTTAAACTCTGAGCTGTACTTGTGAATGTACGAATGAATGAGGATGCATCTTCAGGAAGCAGGTAACCAAACTGTATAGCTACTGGGCAAGAGACATTGACAGAACCTGAGACAGACAAGGAATGAGGATGCAATCAAAAAGATAAGCATCAGCTAATGAATGATTGCACAACACAGCCTCGTGCTGTCAGGGTGCCTGTGAGATAGAGAGAGGTAAATGGAAAAAGTAATGTCAGGATCCACCACCTCAACTTAAACTCCTGCTGCCAATGACAGCAGAGGTGGCCTTGGTATTGGAACGTGTAAGTTTGAAATCTGACTCCCCCAGTTCTTACAGTCTCCCCTCTGTTGTCTGCCAAGTTATACAATACTGCATCATAAGCTGAAAGGTCGTCTTCCATTAGGGGGGAATAGGACAAAGTGTGGACCATGAAAGGGTTGCCAAGATCTGAGAGGCAATATGCACCCTGAGTGGGATTAGAAAATATGTGTCAAGAAGTGAAAGTTGCTATATGAAATAAACCGTTTGACGTGTGAAGGATCAAAACATTTTACAGTAATGTGTAAATTAATTTAAGTCTAAGTAAAATAAAAGCAAGATCTGTTTGGTCCAATGTTGAGAGCAGTGGTAAGTGATGAATAAACAGCATAAGATGTGATCTGGTCACTGGACCCAAAACGTTAACTTTGATTTCTTATCACAGATGCTGCCTGACTTGTTGAGCTTTTTCAGCAACTTCTGTTTTTGTTTCTGATTTACAGCACCCTCAGCTCTTTCGGTTTTTCTTAAAGGATTGCCAATATTGTGTTGAAGGGCTGCATTCAAATGAGGAGACGCATGGAGTGGAGTTTTATCTTAATAGTCTCTGCGTGCCCTTTGCAATACATCAACTAGGCCCTGGCAGTTCAACCAGTGGGTGAACTGCCCAACCATCTGTCTTCATGCATATTGACTGATTTCACATAGATCGTTTCTAGCTTTTGAAGGAGTCAAAACTCCTTCCTGATGCTTGAGGGGAATCTCTGCAACAGTATCTGAAAGTTACATTACAGTCACAGTCTATATTCTATCGACAGTTCCAAAAACACATGCTGGAGGTTTATGAGCCCTTGGAGATGGACTGGCAGATGAAATTGTAAAATGGTGTCCAAAGGTATTGGGAGAAAGACTCAGTGTCTTCATGCTGCCATGGAATATTTCCAAGTATGATGAAGTAAATGCTATGTCAAACACTAGTCAGATCACACCTTGACTATGGCATAGCCATTTGGAACCCTTTCTTGAGAAAGTTCAATGGTGGGCAACTTGTTTTGGTACAAACATCTCATTGATAAGATACCAGTGTCTATAAGTTGATGACATCACCAAGCTGCACTGTACAAGAATGAAATAAAAAGCCACAGGTTAACATGCCTCTATAAAATTTGAATAGATCATTAAATATTTCTAAGGAGTGCATCAAGCCCAAAACTGACTGAGCTTGATGAGTTTGTAATGAGCAGCTCTAGCTGAAGGCTCCAATGTGATTCCTTTGCTAACTATCTCATCCAAAGAACAATTAAGGACTGGAAAAATCTTACTCAAACTTTAATCTCCATGGCCTTTAAGGACACGTTTAAGAAAAATGTGGTGCTTCTGTTTTGTATATTTCCGGAAATGTTCTTGCATACAACCAAATGGCTTGCCCACCACCAGATCAATTGTGACTTATTTTTTGCTTTTAACTATTAACTGCTACGGGTAAATCACTATTCAGCCAATAACATGCAAAGCCCATTGACCCTCGGGCCAAATGCATACAATTCGAGTGAAGGGGAGTATAGGGAGAGAGGGAAGGGGCTAAATCAATTGGATGTGGCAATAAAGTACTCTATCCCTCATGATTCCTACCTCTCTCCAAAGTCATCGAGAGCTTTAGTGGACACCCAAGCATGAACATAATGGCTGAAGAGGAAAAAGCAGTCAGCAAAGATGATCTCCTCCACTGCCTAGACATGTTTATTACGAGACCCAGGAGCAGACCCACCAGGAGGTCCTCCGATCTACCAAAACACCTCTACACCAGATGTCCAAAGACCAGGACTGAAGCGCAAGTAAAAATGCAACAAACAATTGTTTCAAGTAATTGAAAACAGGGGGGGTGCAAACACCCACCACAAATGTATACATGGTCTATGGACTCCGCAGTATCGCAAAATGAATAGTTAGGCTGCTATCGACAGTTATAAGGGACTGCTGCTTGCAACCTTCCACCCCAGGTCCCAGATGGAAAATGGGAGGGCTCCCAGGTAGAGAGCCATCCACTGGGGATCCCCACCACCCAGTGGTAACTAAGCACACCAAGGTGTGCCCATGTGACGGATGTAGGAGTCAGGGTGGACAGTGTGCAGCAGCAGCCTGCATGCTGGACGTGGGCTCTGAGCAAAGCTTCAGACCCTGGGGCCAATGTGAAATTCTGTTCGAGATGGTATTCCACTACATATGTAGTGTTTTGTTTTAAATGAATGCGACTGTCAACGGCACTCCTTATGCACTTCTCATGATGATTCCTGTATGCAATCAAAGAATCAATTCAATGTACAGGCCTAATAATGGCAGTCGTGCTTCTATCATCTTTTACTGTGTCATGTGGGGAGGCGGCCAGGCAGATTATGGGGTGCTCCCAGTGGATTCCTTGGGGACTGCCTTCCTTACTGCCTGCTCCATAGCCCATTAACGATGGCCCAGTAGTGGCAATAGCCAGCTCCATGGCTCTAACTCCACTGGTGTTATCATCCTTCCTGCCTGCCCCAGCACAGTAAGAAGTCATTTAATAGGCCATTGAGGACAGCTCAACATGGATGCACCATCTCCTTGACTCTGCAGCTATGGCAGTAGCCATCTGTATCAGTGGCACTCTTAATCAGCCACACTGCTGGTTGGAAAATAGGTTTATCAGAGCAATAATGGTGATGCTCTTTTGATTGATGTGAACTGGGTGCCCACTAGCACAACGTTTGGTCATGTATTTTGTTCTGATGACAGGATCTCATTTTTATCAGTAAAATTCCAGCCACTGCTTCTACTCAGCAATGCTGAAAACATCACCTTTCTTTTAAGCAGTTTAGACTGGCTCATTTTTTTTACCTTCTCCTCAGTCACCCAGTCCAACTGACATCAACCCGGCCTCACCCCTCCCACCTAATCACAGCATAGCTCCTTGCTGCATACTTAGCACTCACAGAACATCACTCAATTTTAAAGTCGATCCCTCAGGGTTTCGCAGCATAGCAGATGAAAATCGGCACCCTCTAGAATTTATAGGCATCTTACGCACTTGCCTGGAGCTAATGGGTGAAAGTTACACGTCAACACATGGGCCTGTCCTGCTGCATAGTCTGTGTTAATGCAAGCAGTGTCAGCTTAGCAAAATAATTCGGTGTCAAGTTATCAAAATCACACTTAGGGAAGTGTTAGACCACCTCATGGAGATAGTCTGACAGAACGTATGCTGTCCAGGAGAAAAAAAAGTTAATCAACTTCAGAATTCAGAAAATTTGCAGGAACACACGCACAGTTCTTGGCCAACCAGTAATACAGAGGGAACAAAATATCCTAGCTCTGTTATGTTACTAAACAGACTTCACAGAAATACCTAAAGCAAGAAAAGCAACATTGTGACTATCAACAGAAGCTGTGAAACTTTATTCCTGAATCAGGGTTTCTGGTAATACTTGCCTAACAGGAAAATAAAATAATAGATTTTCTTGTCTGGACGCCCTCTGGCCTCAATACATTTCCTTGCAGCATTGACTGGAAAACTCACTGTTTCTTCCAGCTGAGGCCATCAAGTTAAATTGTTGGTGGATCTTGATTTTGTCTTTAAACATGTATTAAAAAGGACCCCAGTGGCTTTGCACAATGTTCTTACACAGTGAGTTAAAATTGCAATCTTTGATTTTGGGTGATTTCAGGTCATGTAAGTATTTGATTGATTTAGTTGAGCACCCTCTTGGTTTCCATCAAGCACATTGGATGAAAATCAAACTCTTAATCAATGAATAATAACAAAACGGAAGACTGAAATAACAACGTATAATGAAAAATTAAGGTGCAATATACTCTTTTCACTTCAGTGTGCAACCACATTGTGGAATATAATGGGGCTCCCAAGAGTGTGTTGTGAAGTGGATGATGGCTATAGAATTGGGAATATTAAATTCTGCTGGTGAGGCATTGAGTCTTCATTTTAATTGTAGCAAGGAACCTCCTAGGTGTCAATATATTCATTGTGTCGGCATTTAATTTTTGTTTAAAGGCAAGTGGTATACAGTGATTAAGAGCTATCTGAGTCTCAGATCTTTGAAAAGTGGTGTCATGGAGGTGAGGCCTCAGGTTCGCTTGTGAAAGTCAGCCATATTATAAATTACTCCACATTGATGAAAGTGACTAAGGAGGAGGACATTGTCATTGTTGGGGGCTGGAGACATTTGACAGGGGTGTACAAGCTTGCTGTTTGGCTCAGAGGAGCTAAGGCAGCAGATTGTGAATTGGCAGTAGTCTGCCATGGCAAAAAGGCCCAACAAAAACCAAGAGTGTTCCAGACTCATGACAAATACCTGTGGAGGGGAATGACAATATCAATGAACACTGTACCTGGCACAGGGAACCCTCACTGACTGTGTGTCATGTTAGATGATGAGCTGTAACCCCTCAGTGAACACTCAATGATTGATAGTAACATTTTTATTGGCCCTTTTAAGGTATTCAGAAGATCATGTCTGGGGTCTCCAGCACCAGCTCATTGTTACTTTGAGGAGGTCACCAATGCCTTTTTTAAGAGGACCAGAGTTTGCTCACTGCTGAACTGATCCTGATAACCAGGTGGAGTGAGAGATGTCCATTGACTTTGGAACCATTGCAGAATTCCTATGGAAGTTGTCATTGATCACATGGGTACAATCATCAGCAGCCCATTTCCAGTCTTCATTTCCAGGAAGAGATTCCCTTCATTAACATTCAACTGGTCGATGACCACCAGAAATACATCTCACAGTCGCGTGCTTGGTTTCCTGGGAGCAGTGATTATATATATCCTTCTGATGTGGAGGTGACAGTGTTGGACTGGGGTGGACAAAGTTAAAAATTACACAATACCAGGTTATAGTCCAATCGGTTTATTTGGAAGCACTAGCTTTCAGAGCGCTGCTCCTTCATCAGATAACTCATAGGACAGGATCATAAGACACAGAATTTATAGAAAAAGATCACCGTGTCATGCAATTAGAATGATATATTGAGCAAACCTAGATTACTGCTAAGTCTTTCATTTTTAGAATGGGTTGTAGGTTTCAGTTCATTAATATGTAAATCCCAAGCCTTCTTTTAAGTCATATTCTTGAGATAATGTAAGGTTTTATAACCTTAATAGAACCAGTCTTATGCAAGATTGGAATACAGACAGACTCTAAGCTCATACCTTTATTACATTGTTTGAGCTGAGATGCCACCTTTTTTTATAAAACCTTAAGTTATCTCAAGAATGTGACTTTAAAGAAGTTCTGGGATTTGCATATTAATGACCCAAAACCTGCAACCCATTCTTAACAGCAATCTAGGTTTGTTCAATATACCGTTTTAATTGCATGACACTGTGATCTTTTGCTATAAATTCTGTGTCTTATGATCCTGCCCCATGATTTACCTGATGAAGGAGTAGCGCTCTGAAAACTAGTACTTACAAATAAACCTGTTGGACTATAACCTGATGTTGTGTGATTTTTAACTATATGTACTTCAACAGTCCCTCATCTGCTCCTAAGAATGTGTCGTTGTAGACACTGGGAATTCACTGACGACATGGATGTTTATGCCGCTAAGGAACGGCTGGAGAAATATTCACACCTCTGGCCTGAATTGACTTGAGCAATGATTGAGTAGGACATTAGCCTCGTAAGAATGAACTTCTGTTGCCTGGACAGATCTAATGGAGTCCTGGAGTATGCCCCAGGTGCGTTCTGTATATTATTGATGTCTGATGTGTTCTGCAGAGGGGCAGAATGTCTTGCTTCCTGCTGAAAGACATTAGCTCAACTCCTCATCTAACATCCAGAAGAACAAGGACAGCAGATACGTGGGCAGACAAAGAGCCACAAGCACCCTTCCAAGCCACATACCTTTCTAACTTGGACCTATATTCTGTGCATCACTGTTATTAGGTCAAAATGCTGGTATTCCCTTTCTATAAATAGTGTGTTTGTACACCAGGAGAACTCCATTAGTTAAGAATGGCACTTAACTATTCTCTTTTCTCGGGCAATTTGGAAGGGCAATAAATGCTGGCCTAGCCAGCAATGCCAACATCCTGTGAATGACCATGAAATGTCAAAGTAAAACAGATTATCACTCCACTAATCTTTTAAGCACAACACAGGCTTTTAGGGGAATACCACATAGGTCAAAAGGCTGTTAAAAATCTTTGCGTGGACTACACTGTTTCCTGAGAAGAATATTGGAGTATTGCACCTGAAGAGTATCAAAACGAACTTTAGATAGAAACATCCCAAATGGAGGGATGCCATTCCAAAACCTTAACTGTGATTTCTCTGGGTTGTGCTCCAGACTGCACACATAATATAAGTTGAAAAATTAAATTCTGGACAAAAGAAATGCTTGTATTTTACCCTTCCAGAAATACACAAGAAAGACAGTTAAAAACCAATTCCAAAACCTGGGATCTATGTATGTTAGTTCTTGAAATACTGGCATGCTAATGTGTTAATCTGTGGTTAAAGTTTCCCTGTGCTCAAGTGTGCTGTGGTTAAAAGAACTATTGTCACTCTCTGCTGAAAAAAAGTCATCAACAAAGTTATTGTTGAAGAAAACTGGAAGGAATCTACTTTCAGCTAAATGTAGAATCAAGAATTTCCAAACAACCACCCAACTGCCAAAGTCAGCTCTCCCAGAATGATTCACCTTCATGGCCACATATCTCACAATCTATTTGTCAAATGCTAGCCAAAAACTGGTTTGAATTTTTCTTTGCTTTACTTTTACTTTTGGAATTCATCTCTCATTTTGAACCTGAATGTATGTGTGTTGCATTTTTTCTCAGGTTTTTGTAGCTAATTAGTTCACTTTTTGCCCTTTCAATTATTTTAACTCAATTCTAATGATTTCCAATTTTGAGAAAATATGAAAGGCAAAATAATGAACAAATCTATAATTCTGTTCAAAAGTAAAATTTATAAAATAAGATTTTGTCATTACACTCACTCTGGACAAACAATTTCTTTCTTTCCTAAACCTGCCACAGCTCACTTTGCCTTTTGTTCCATGACATCTTTGTCATTTAACCCCTTTTGTTTGTTTGACCTTCATTTCGCTCATGATTGCTTACAATGCAGGCTCACCACATGCAGTGATGTATGTGAGGAGTTGACTAAAATGGCCCACTGAGAAAACAAGATGGTGGTGAAGGATGGTGAGAGGGCACAAAGGATGGAGAAAATGGGAAAGCCCAACTTCGGGTGGCTGCAGGCCTATGGCTCAAGAAAGGATTTTAATATTTGACATTTTAACTTTATTTCTCTAATTTTATTCTAAGAAGTCTGTAGTGCTGAACCTTTTAACTTATTTCTTTATTTCTCCATTCCTGTAACTAAGATTTTGTACCCATGTGTGGCAACATTGTATGTTTTTCACTATACTCTTGTTCCCTGTATTTGAGTATGCATGACAATAAAACCTAAGTCTACATCTAAAAGGAGTGGAGGTGAGCCATGACACAAGGCAGCAATAAATCCATGAACAAACAGCAGCAATAAATGTGACATGAATGTATTGGAATAACGCTATCAAAACTTAGCATGCACAACAACATTGTGTTCTTATTCACAAATTTCTATGCATGGATAATTGATACAATTTTATTTTTAAAAGGTGTTACAGTAGGAACACTGCATAAGCTAAAACTCAGCAGGTCTAGCAGGAAAGAGAAAGACAGTTAATGTTTCAAATCCGTTATGACTTTTCTTCAGAACTTTCTCACTTTGAAGTTGTCTCAATAAACATAAGGTTAACCTGCATTTGCGAGATCTCCTGTGGTCAGTGTAGAGATTAATCACGACAGTGCCCCACTTAATTTACAGCTAGAGTGAAGGCAGGTTCCTGATTGGCCTGAGGTGACTTTGATGGCAACTTTCTACCTGCCTGCAGGAGAACAAGCCCTGGAATACTGAGGGACTTCCGTAGAGTTGCAAGACCACCCCTTTCCCTCTAAAAGCTCAGTAGTCAGGTGATCGGTCTTGACTAGAAGTTTGGAACTAGTGCCAAGGGGCTTTGTTGCCTTATTATCGTGTATCTATCATTAACAGACATTGTTTAATTAACAATCCAGAAGCCTGGCCTAGGCCCGTATCAATAACCTATACTAGAACAGTAGGGGCCTATTTTGAAGTGAGATTACTTTGAGGGTTGCTGCCTTTTACAGCTTTCATGGAGAACAGATGGTAGGGTTGGCAGCCTTTTAAAGATAGAACCAGCACATGCCTGAAAATCAGATAATGCATTTACAAAACAAATTAATTTTCAACAAGCTAAGTCATACTTCTGTTGACTCTAGTGTTCCACTTAATCACAAACCATGCACTTCTCTAATTGCCTGATCATTTTAATATTAAGCCAATTTCTTCTCTTAAAAAATGCTGTTTAGCTAACTAATTTTTCCATTATTTTCTGCATTTCTTTCAATGTTCCAGAATCTGTTCAATATTCCAGATTTTTATTGTGTTGAAGAAAACAGTCTGATCCCATCAAAATGGTTACTTATCCAGAACAGTATTATGACATCATGTTTGTTTATTCTGCTGTTTTCCAAAAATCAGGATAAGATGTTGAATTCCACTGCTGAACTAATGTCAAAACAATAGTGGATTAATTATTAAATAACTTTAAAAGTTTTTTTGCACTGTATCAGACAATCGGAAACAACTTCCAATTACATTTCCTCAGCTGTCCTGTTGACATTTCATGAGGGGTATGCTGTGTCAGGAGCTCTGAAAAGAATTCTTCCCTTTATATCACGTTACAACAGTGCAGGTGTCAGCTTCAAAATACCTTCCTCAGCATTTTGAATGAGATATGTTTTGCGTGGTCTGTAAAGCACAGAAACATGTAAACAAAAACTTGATACTTAGAGTCAAAGAGGCACAGAAAATAATTTCTCAGTTTTATACAAGCTATCAACAAGTCAGAAATTTCTTTCTGCTCTCTCCTGTGCAAATAAACATATTAACCTGAGAGATTACAGATAGGGTGAGATGAAGGTGAAGATCCAGCTCATCTCTTTCAGGCTACATCCATAACTTGAGGCGTTAGAGAATAATAAAGTTCAGGAAAGAGAACTTCAACAACACCTACTGTCTTCTAAGATGGATAAGAACAAATAGGATTCAGGATTGTTGCGATTCACCATTGCAAGACAGCTAAGTGATACTGGCAACCCAATTCAATCAGGTAAAGGTAATGATTTTTCCCCCAGAAGAGAGGTTCTACTGGCATCATTAAAAGTATCAGTATAGTTACAGGAAAATGTTACAATGCTGACAAAATGCATCTTGTAAACTACTTCAGTTACTAAATCTCAAACATATATTGGTCAGGCCAGCATCAAAAAAAGATATTATTTGGTTAAAAATTCTAGTCAATGTGCCTTTTTAAATTTCCGACCCAGAAAATATCTCAGATACTCCAAACTCACAGTAAATTTTGATGTTTTACACATATGATACTTTTCCCTATATATTGGCCTAGACATAACTGGATCATGTACTGTTGTGGTTCAAGTAGGCAGCTCACCACCACATTCTCAAGGGCAACTAGGGACAGGTGATAAATGCTGGACAGTCACCGACATCCACATTCCACAAAATGAATAAATAAAATAAAAATGTGTGTCCTACAAACCTAATATTAGCAAAATAAAGTCTGACTTTGGGTCATTTTACCATTAAAACATAAATAAAAAATGTAGAGTTTTCTTATGATTTTTGTGAAGTGTTTCTTGTCTCTGGGATTTTTATCTAAGAAGAAATAAGAGCTAGGAGCAGGCTAGGCCATGTTCTCCTATCGCTCCTGCTTAAAATGGTGGCACGGTGGCTCAGTGGTTAGCACTGCGGCCTCACAGTACCAGGGTCCCAGGTTCAATTCCAGCCTCGGGTGACTGTCTGTGTGGAGTTTGCACATTGTCTGCGTGGGTTTTCTCCAGGTGCTCTGGTTTCCTCCCACAGTCCAAAGATGTGCAGGTTGGGTGAATTGCCTATAGTGTTAGGTGTATTGGTCAGAGGGGGGTGGGTTACTCTTCGGAGGGCCAGTGTTGGGCTGAAGGGCCTGTTTCCACACTGTAGGTAAACCAATCATCCATATCGAAACAATTTTCTTGAATTATCCCAATGCCCCTTGATGTTTATAATATGTAGAAATCTATCCATTTCAGAATTAACTCAACTACTCAAACTCAACTACTAAGCATTTGTGTTAGAAAATTCCCAAGATTCATCACTCTCTGAAGAAATTCTTCCTCATTGCAGTCCTAAGTGGCCTGTTGCTTATTTTGAGTCAGCAGTTCCTGGTCCTTAATTGCTTGGAGGTGGAATGATTCTGGAGCCAACCAAATGAAAGTTCCTACTTAATTGCCAAGTTATAGAGTCTTATAGAGTCATAGACTCATAGAGATGTACAGCATGGAAACAGACCCTTCGGTCCAACCCGTCCATGCTGACAGATATCCCAACCAATCTAGTCCCACCTGCTAGCACCCGGCCCATATCCCTCCAAACCCTTCCTAATCACATGCCTCTTAAATGTTGCAATTGTACCAGCCTCCACCACTTCCTCTGGCAGCTCATTCCATATACGTACCACCTTCTGCGTGAAAAAGTTGCCCCTTAGGTCTCTTTTATATCTTTCCCCTCTCACACTAAACCTATGCCCGCTAGTTCTGGACTCCCGCACCCCAGGGAAAAGACTTTTTTCTATTTATCCTATCCATGCCCCTCATAATTTTGTAATACTCTATAAGGTCACCCCTCAGCCTCCGACACTCCAGGGAAAACAGCCCCAGCCTGTTTAGCCTCTCCCTGTAGCTCAAATCCTCCAACCCTGGCAACATCCTTGTAAATCTTTTCTGAACTCTTTCAAGTTTCACAACATCCTTCCGATAGGAAGGAGACCAGAATTGCATGCAATATTCCAATAGTGGCCTAACCAATGTCCTGTACAGCCGCAACATGACCTCCCAACTCCTGTAGTCAATACTCTGACCAATAAAGGAAAGCATAAGAAATCCTTCTTTACTATCTAATCTACCTGCAACTCCTCTTTCAAGGAGCTATGAACCTGCACTCCAAGGTCTCTTTGTTCAGCAAACTCTAGGACCTTACCATTAAGTGTATAAGTCCTGCTAAGATTTGCTTTCCCAAAATGCAACACCTCGCATTTATCTGAATTAAACTCCATCTGCCACCTCTCAGCCCATTGGCCCATCTGGTCCAGATCCTGTTGTAATCTGAGGTAACCCTCTTCGCTGTCCACTACACCTCCAATTTTGGTGTCACCTACAAACTTACTAACTATACCTCTTATACTCGCATCCAAATCATTTATGTAAATGACAAAAAGTAGAGAGCCCAGCACCAATCCTTGTGGCACTCCATTCGTCACAGGCCTCCAGTCTGCAAAACAACCCTCTACCACCACCCTCTGTCTTCTACCTTTGAGCCAGTTCTGTATCCAAATGGCTAGTTCTCCCTGTATTCCATGAGATCTAACCTTGCTAATCAGTCTCCCATGGGGAACCTTGTCAAACGCCTTACTGAAGTCCATATAGATCACATCTACTGCTCTGCCCTCATCAAACCTCTTTGTTACTTCTTCAAAAAATTCAATCAAGTTTGTGAGACATGATTTCCCACACACAAATCCATGTTGACGATCCCGAATCAGTCCTTGCCTTTCCAAATACATGTACATCCTGTCCCTCAGGATTCCCTCCCACAACATGCCCACCACTGAGGTCAGGCTCACCAGTCTATAGTTCCCTAGCTAGTCTTTATCACCCTTCTTAAACAATGGAACCACGTTTGCCAACATCCAGTCTTCTGGCACCTCACCTGTGACTATCAATGATACAAATATCTCAGCAAGAGGCCCAGCAATCACTTCTCTGGCTTCCCACAGAGATCTCGGGTATACCTGATCAGGTCCTGGGGATTTATCCACCTTTAACTGTTTCAAGATATCCAGCACTTCCTCCTCTATAATCTGGACATTTTGCAAGATGCTGCCATCCATTTCCCTACAGTCTATATCTTCCATATCCATTTCTACAGTAAGTACTGATGCAAAATATTCATTTAGTATCTCCCCCATTTTCTGTGGCTCCACACAAAGGCCGCCTTGCTGATCTTTGAGGGGCCCTATTCTTTCCCTAGTTACCCTGTCCTTAATATATTTGTAAAAACCCTTTGGATTCTCCTTAATTCTATTTGCCAAAGCTATATCACATCCCCGTTTTGCCCTCCTGATTTCCCTCTTAAGTATACTCCTACTTCCTTTATACTCTAAGGATTCACTCGATCTATCCTGTCTATACCTGACATGTGCTTCCTTCTTTTTCTTAACCAAACCCTCAATTTCTTTAGTCTTCCAGCATTCCCTATACCTACCAGCCTTCCCTTTCACCCTGACAGGAATATACTTTCTCTGGATTCTTGTTATCTCATTTCTGAAGGCTTCCCATTTTCCAGCCATCCCTTTACCTGCGAACATCTGCCTCCAATCAGCTTTCGAAAGTTCTTGCCTAATACCGTCAAAATTAGCTTTCCTCCAATTTAGAACTTCAGCTTTTAGATCTGGTCTATCCTTTTCCATCACTATTTTAAAACGAATAGAATTATGGTCCTAAAGCTTTTTAGTTATCATCACGGCTGGGAGATTTTGAGATGGCTGGAAATGTTTTCTGTAACTCGGAATGTAAGTGCTGACCATCATCTGTTATCTCTGTTTGCATTGGACAATATCAGAATCCTCCTCCGAAAGATAACCTAATATCATTGAGCTCTTTCTGAAGTAGACAAACTCTCAGAGACTCCTTTTTATTGCCTCACAGCTCCCCACAATTCCCTGTTGAATGTGTCTATGCTTTTACATGTGCAGCTGCAGTAGGTCCCAGCACAGTGTGGTCATAGATCACAGCAGCCGTATTTTAGCAGCTGAACATCCTTGATGTCAAATCACTCTCCTCATAACTCCAGCTGATCATCTTTCTAACATGGAGATATTTACTGTACAATTCCAAGGAAATTCCTAACTTTGTACCGTATAAATGGGAGTGTATATTTCAAAGTGATCTGTTTTGAAATTATCTTGAAGGGCATAGATCAAGTAAATGGGCAAGTCTTTTCCATGGGGTGGGGGAGTCCAGAGCTAGAGGGCATAGGTTTAGGGTGAGAGGGGAAAGATTTAAAAGGGACCTAAGGGGCAACTTTTTCATGCAAAGGGTGGTGCGTGAATGGAATGAGCTGCCAGAGGAAGTGGTGAAGGCTGGCACAATTATAACAACTAAAAGGCATCTGGATGGGTATATGAAAGGGAAGGGTTTAGAGGGATATAGGCCAAGTGCTGAAGAATGGGACTAGATTAATTTAGGATATCTGGTCAGCATGGATGAGTTGAACCAAGAGTTTGTTTCCGAGCTGCACAACTCTATGACTCTGTGACTCTATAACTCGCCATGAAGCAAGTTCACGTATTGAATTCTCTAATTTCTGCACACTCAGTTCCATAATATCCCATTAGATAGCATCCAGCTGAGTTATAGGAACAAAGGAACATACAACCAGGAGTAATCCTTCAGCCTCTCAAGCTTTCAACATTCAACACGATCATTGCCTAACTCTGTATACCTGTCTTTTGTCCATATCCCTTAATAACTTGGCTTAACAAAAAAAAATTATCTACCACAGATTTAAAGTTAGCAACTGAACTATCATCAATTGCTGGTTGTGGCAGAATTCCAAACCTCTAAAACCCTTTTTGTGCAGAAGTGTTTTGTAACATCTCTCCTGTACAGTCTGGCCATAACTTTGAGACTATACCAGTCCAGTTAAGATTCACTATGTTGATTGCCAAATGCTTTTGTATGAACAATGTCGAGAATGTGGTGCTGGGAAAGTATAGCAGGTCAGGCAGCATCCGAGGAGCAGGAAATCAATGTTTCGGGTAAAAGCTCTTCATTAGGAATCATTCCATTCCTAATGAAGGGCTTTTGCCTGAAACATCAGTTTTCCTGCCTTACCTGCTGAGATTTTCCAACACTACACTCTCAACTCTAATCTCCAGCATCTGTAGTCCTCAATTTCACCTTTGAATGAACAATACCATCTGCTCAGACGTCCAAAATTTCTGATGCTCAATAATCTCAAGGACAATGATCAATATTCTGAAGACTTCATTGTAGGGAGGGAAGGATTTCTGAGCATGGTTCCAGGGCCATAAACATTTCAATAGCCTTTTGTACTGCAGGCAAGCCAAGTAGGATTTCCAAGATGTAGGTTAGACCTTTGGCCAGACAATGTACAACGTTCCCAGCAGGCCATATAGGTTGCAGGCTGCTCCTGACCTTTGGAGAAAGTGTGTCCGGCGCACTCACTTGACCTCAGAAATTCTGCAGCATATGAGGACAAAGCTTATGAGGACAGGTGATGGTACCAACATGTGTTTCAATCCATGTGGAAGAGCTGTCTGTTTTAACACAGGACTCTTAATGGTCATGCTGTTGAAATAGGTGCACAATGGCTGGGAAACCTGCCCACATCCAGATAGGATTCTGGTGATGAGAAGCATCAGGGTCACTAAAGACAGAGTTCCTGAACAGGATGAAGTAGGGGATGGTGAGACCTTCAACCAAGCAACATATGCCAAATGATTAGTCCCATGGTGGTGATTGGGGGGTGGTTGTTTTGGGAGGGATAAGGCTGGTTCCACTGCACAAGGTCTTATCTGAGAGCATGCCAAGTGCTAGTAGTGTGGAAGGTCTCTATATTACAGAGGCTTCAGGGCTTCTAAAGCTAACTCTCATCAATTCTTCCTGTGTTTCAGATGAGCAGTCTCAGACTGTTACATCCCTCTGATGAAGCCCAAGGATAACAATAGTGGGTTAGAATCTCCAAGGATGCCCAACCATCAGCACCTTGCTGCATGCACAGGGTGAAGAACATAGCACTTGTGCAACTGGAGGTTTCTGAGGCAGAGGCACCTGGGAAGAGTCTACCCGAGAGGGGCATTGCCACCATGATGGTCTGTGGGATGGTGAGGGAAGGCCTCAGGAGTCGTATTGTGCGATTTAGAACTTAGACAAATCAAATGTGTGACCATGTGTCAGGGTTCCCTGTTGTGTAGATGTAGATTGGAGAAGTCTGTGATGTAGATGAGATAAACCATACCCTAGTTTATGTGCAGATGAACTCCTGTCATGATAGCATGGCAAACCTCACAAAGAGCCTGATGTGGCAGTATCTGCATTGCATACATGAGCAGCATGATGGCGTTCAGGAGGACGGACAGTTTATGTAGTCTGGATCAATTAGCTCATAACTACAGGACTGACCTCGATCAAACACATGAGGTGCTCAGCATGTCCACCAATGGCTGGGCTGCTTGCTGTACCTCAGAGCACATTCTCTCAGGTCAATGGAAAAGTCCACCTAGGGCCAAAGACATCCAGGTCTGTAAGTTACTGGATATTTATTTGAGGCTGTTAATAAGACAAAACATTCATAGACATTGTGGTAAAAACAATGACTGCAGATGCTGGAAACCAGATTCTGGATTAGTGGTGCTGGAAGAGCACAGCAGTTCAGACAGCATCCAAGGAGCAGTAAAATCGACATTTCGGGCAAAAGCCCTTCATCAGGAATTAAGACAGAGAGCCTGAAGGGTGGAGAGATAAGCTAGAGGAGATGGGGGTGGGGAGAAAGTAGCATAGAGTACAATAGGTGAGTGGGGGAGGGGATAAAGGTGATAGGTCAGGGAGGAGGGTGGAGTGGATAGGTGGAAAAGGAGATAGGCAGGTAGGTCAATTCATGGGGACAGTGCTGAGCTGGAAGTTTGGAACTAGGGTGAGGTGGGGGAAGGGGAAATGAGGAAATTGTTGAAGTCCACATTGATACCCTGGGGTTGAAGTGTTCCAAGGCAGAAGATGAGGCGTTCTTCCTCCAGGCGTCTGGTGGTGAGGGAGCGAGTTTGTTTCAGGACATGGTTTGAAGAGCTTCAGGGCAGAGGAAATGACCTGAGTGTTGCAGTGGGAAAGGGACTCCCTGAGATTCTTGTAGAGAGAGGAGGAAACCTTCTTCAAGGCAGGCATCCTTGCAAGAGGATTCGCAGTAGGGTTAAAATCAACGAGGTAAAAACAATGACTGCAGATGCTAGAAACCAGATTCTGGATTAGTGGTGCTGGAAGAGCACAGCAGTTCAGGCAGCATCCAAGGAGCAGTAAAATCGACGTTTCGGGCCCTTCATCAGGAATACCTATCACCTTCATCCCCTCCCCCACTCACCTATTGTACTCTATGTTACTTTCTCCCCACCCCCACCCTCCTCTAGCTTATCTCTCCACGCTTCAGGGTCTATGACTTTATTCCTGATGAAGGGCTTTTGCCCGAAACGTCGATTTTACTGCTCCTCGGATGCTGCCTGAACTGCTGTGCTCTCCCAGCACCACTAATCCAAAATCCATTCATAGACATTGTTCCAGGGTAATGAACTAAGAACATTTATTAAGCAACAAAACAACACTTAATAATCAGATAATAGTTTACACATCACACATGCTCTTTACTCTACAGAGCAGCTCAGACACAGCATTGCCAGTTTTAATGCAGGACTCTTGTTGTTTCTGCTTTTAAAATAGGTGCACAATGGCTGGGAAACCTGCCCACACCCAGATAGAATTCTGGTGATGAGAAATATTAGGGTCACTAAAGACAGAGCTCCTGAGTAGGACAAAGTAGGAGATGGTGAAAGCATGAACCAAGGAACGTATGGCCTATTCAGGTCAATGCTAATTCTGGTCAGGTTTGAGTTCTGTCTTCTGTTTCTTTCCTACTTTTTTTTCTGAGAATCTGCACACTTGTTTACTGAACCCTTCCAGAGAGCTTTTTTTAAATCCCTTTCTAGCTCTGGTATCCTGGAATTCTTTTATCCTATTTTGTAAAACAAATTGATGTATGCCTTCATAACATAATCAATATGATCAATACTCCATTCAGTTACATCAATAGACTATTGATATATCACTTAGTTACTTTAATGGACACCAATATTCAATCAATAACTATATGCTGGCTCAAATTCACAAAGTCGCAAACATGCAGATTATTTGAAGTTTAAACTGTTCCTTAGTAACACCTTAAGTAACAGTTACAATTAGAAGTATGCAAACAGAATAACTAGTTAACTGTTTATAGTCTCTTTCTGTTAAATTATATATTCTGCAAACAAACTCAATCCATTTACATTTCTATCAGTCTTACTAAATGGTTCTAACAGACACCTTTTCAGTGGAATTTGATGGATCCCACAAGAACTGGAAACGTGACATGCAGGGTGACTTAATTAAACAAGATGTGAAATTTCGATTTCCTGGCAACGAGTTGAGATGCAGTGATAAAGTCAGCACTGTGTTTCCAATGTGTTGGAAGTTACATTGACCTGTGATGGGTTTGTATTCTGAAATCATTCGCATGGAATGAATACTCATTAATGTGATGCAGCTTCAGTAAAATTCTACCTTCAAAATAAAAGCAGTGGTTCAAGAGAAAATCATAAAACTCATGGAAAAGAGATCCCAGGGAAGACAGAAGGTGAGGTCAGGGACATAGAGGAATGAAGTGGGAAGAATCTGGTGTCCTGAGTGGGGATTGTCAGTCAAGGAAAGAAAATGAGGGGCCTAAATGTTGGTGCGAGTCCTGTTCAACTTTACGTACATCTCAAGGTGTTGGCCAGCAGTATCCTCACAAGTCCTTGAGTTCACCCACAGCATTTCAATTACCTCACTGAGTGTGTTTACAATGTATAGAAGGGAGAGTCTGCTGTGCTTGCAAGTTAAGCCATGTCCCACAGAGTGCCAAGTATAACACTGGACACTAACAACTAACACAAAAGCATAAAGGGCAAGGCAAGACCCTAACACCACTGTAATTATCAATGCATGCCAACTAAAAGGTGTTCCAGTACATTTAGCTTTCTGACTCAGCTAGTGTCGACAAATCACCATGATTGAGGCCTGGTTATCATCCATGAATGTTCCTGCAGTGTACAGAATCACAGAGGGAAGAAACAGAGATGGAATGCCTTACTGTGCCACTTCACAGCCATTTCTTTGTCACCCCATCTCCATTCCATTTCATTTCAGCAACAGAAAATTCTGGCCAAGTCTCCCAATCTGAAGTAAACTCATCAGTAATGTGCTCATTTCATTCATTACATCTGTTGCCTGCAAGGAGCTTTCAAAATATACAACAACCACAAGCATTCAAATATTTTTACTTCATGTAATGTGTAATCACAAATGTTTTTCTATATCCAGTAGCACATCAAACATGCTAATGTGGTTGGAAATTAATGTTGAAGGGATTTAATGGATGCAGCTCAAATTTAAATATATTGCTCTGGTTTTAAAAATGACCATTTTGGCATGATATGAGAGTACAACTTTGTCCTTCTCAGGCTTCCTGGCATGGCAGATAATGCTAAACAGCATCATAATGTGGTCCACCAACTGCTATTAATTAGCAAAGTCTTTCTCATCTTGATTTACTAGCTTGGAGATCTCCAATCTTTGTGACAAGTAGTGTAGCCAAAATGATAGTGTTATAAATGGTCGTCTTAGAGGTTACAGCAAAATATATTGGGCTTTTATCTATTTCTGCAGAGGACAACATGGTTATTTCCCAGTCATTGCCAGGAAAGATCTGGCAAGTCATCCCAGCACTCTACTTGATGCATTTATATTTGGCATATAATGATGGCTTCTAGTTAACCTTAGTTGGCTAAAGTAGGTTTGTTCTATGCCAAAATATGAGATATGATACTTTTTGTTGGGATAAAAATGTTGGTAGAGACATTCAGTTAATTGAAGATGTGCAGTTGAGGTTCTGTGAAAGAAAGAAGATGAGTAATGGATTATTTTTGATTGTGCTTTGTTTATGGGAGCATCATTTACTGCTGCTTTAAACTGAAAATTCAGTTGTATGCTGCAAACAATATTGCAACTGGCCATTGTTTTAAATGTGCAGACAACTATGAATTGATGCTTCTTGCCTCTATGCTTGCTTAAATGTTGTTACATTTCTCACTTTTTCTAGACTTGATGAAACATTATCCCTGTTTCACTGTCCTCGGATATTCTGCTGAACATATCGAGCAATTTCTGTTTTTATGTCAGATATCCAGCAACTGTAGCATATTATTTATGTATTAATGATTCAGTTCTCATTGGGCTTTCTTGGCAAAAAAGGAGCCCTGAGCAATAAGTCCTTTTCCGCTTATTGTATCTTTACTTGCCAGTTTGCTTAGGGAGTTGTCATTTTATTCTGATCATTATCCCATTTCTATTGTTTCTCAGCCTAGTATTACATAATTAGAGTATTACTTAAAAAAAGAAAAGACATTCTGTTGAAGAATTTTGTATCAGAAGGTCAAATTTCAAAGTAAGCAACAATTTATACCACACGAGAAAAGGCTGATTATTTGGCTTGTCAACTCTGATTGGACATGGTGTTACCATAGAAAATGTACCTATTGATCCCCTGCTTTTTTTGAATTCATAAAAGGCACAATAATTTCGTCGTGCAAACCCTAGTACATTATATCTAACACTAGACACGTTTCCATAATTGGAGAGCATTTGCTGAACAAATCAAGATGCGCTAGGAAATTCATCATCAACGACTAATTAAAGATTAGGTAAGCATTCAATGTGCTTGCTAGAAGCAACATATGTCCAAATCAGCAAATCTGTCTGCTACAAACATATATCATGCCTTTCCCAGGCACCAGTGTCAACTTGCCAATCAATATAAATCTTTTTCTCATGTAGTATAAATCATCTTCATCATTTCATAAACCTGTCCACAAATGTATTTATTTTCTTGCTTTGCACTATTGGTCAGTTTGCAAATTAGTACTACTACCCTAATCAATTCTTTCTGATCACTTTTCTAAACTAAATGAATTCTGTTTATATTTCACTTTTTCAGACTGATATTATATTACCTACAATTAATACAGTTACTGCAGGCCACCTCTCTATTCTGAGAAGCTGAAGTAGGCAATAAGCCCCTTGAGTCTGCTCTATTATGGCTGATCTGATTGTAACATCAAATCCAAATTATCACCAATCCAGAAAACATTTTACCGAATCACTTAATTAGAACATAAGAACATAAGAACTAGGAGCAAGAGTAGGTCGTCCAGCCCTTCGAGCCTGCTCCGCCACTCAATAAGATCATGGCAAATCTTTTTGTGGACTCAGCTCTACCCTTACCCGTGTTTTCACTATATCTCTTAATTCTTTTATTTTTCAAACAAGTATCTACCTTATCTTTAGAAGTGATTACTGAAGTAGCGTCAACTACTTCCCTGAGCAAGAATTCCATAGATTAACAATCCTCTGGGTGAAGAAGTTCCTTCTGAGTTCAGTTCTAAGCCTGCTTCCTCTAATCTTGAGGCATACCCTTTTGTCTTAGTTTCACCTGCCAGTGGAAACATCCTCTCTATTTCTATTTTATCAATTCTCTTCATAGTTTTATATGTTTCTATAAGATCCCCCCTTATTCTTCTGAATTCCAATGAATATAATCCTAATCTGCTCAGCCTCTCCTCTTAAACCAATCCCCTCAACTCTGGAATCAATCCAGTAAACCTCCTCTGCAATGCCTCCAGTACCAGTACATCCTTTCTTAATTAAGGAGACCAAATCTGCACACAGTACTCCAGCTGTGGCCTCACCAGCACCTTGTACAGCTGCTATATATCCTCTCTGCTTTTAGTCTCAACCTCTTTAGCAATGAAGGACAAAATTACATTTGTCTTCCTAATTAGTTGTTGTACCTGCAGGCCAACCTTCTGCGATTCATACACAAGGACACCCAGTTCCCTCTGCACAGCAGCATGCTGCAACCTCTTACCATTCAAGTAATAATCTATTTTGCTGTTACTCTTACCAAAATGTATGACTTCACATTTACTAACATTATATTCCATCTGCCAGACCTCTGTCACTCACTCAATGTATCTATGTTCCTCTGCAAAGTTTTACAGTCCTCTGCATACTTTGCTCTGCCACTCATCTTTGTGGCGTCGGCAAATTTTGACACCATACATGTGGTCCCCAACTCCAAATCATCTATATAAAATGTAAATAATTGCAGTCCCAACACCGATTCCTGAGGCACATAACTAGTCACTGATTGCCATCCAGAATAGCACTCATTTATCCCCAATCTTTGCTTCCTGTCAGTCAACCAATCCTCTATCCACACTAATACTCCACCCCTAACACCATGCATCCTTATCTTTTGCAGCAGCCTCATGTGTGGCACCTTGTCAAAGGCTTTTGAAAATTTAGGTACACCACATTCACTGGGTCCCTGTTGTCTACCTTGCTTGAAATGTCTTCATAGAATTTCAAAAGATTTGTGAAGCATGACCTGCCCTTCATGAACCCATGCTGCGTCTGTACAATGGGACAATTTCTTTTGAGATGCCCTACTATTTCTTCCTTGATAATAGACTCAAGCATCTTTCCCACCACAGAGGTTAAGCTCACTGGCCTATAATTCCCCATCTTTTAACCCTTTCCCTTTTTAAATAGTAGCGTCTCATTTGCTATTTTGCAATCTGCTGGGACTGCCCCAAAGTCCAGTGCATTTTGGAAAATTACCACCAGTCCACCTGCTATTTCTCCCGCCATCTCTTTTAGTATCCAGGGATGCATTCCATCAGGGCCAGGAGCCTTATCTATCCTTAGCTCCATTAGCTTATCCAACACGAGCTCTTCTGTAATAATAATTGTTTCCAGGTCCTCACTACCTTTGTCTCTTCATCACTTACTGGCATGTTATTAGCATCCTCCACTGTGAAGACCAATGCAAAGTACCTGTTCAATGCCTCAACCATGTCATCATATCCCATAACCAACTGCCCCTTCTCTTCCTCTAAAGGGCCAACATTTATTTTAACCACTCTTCTTCATTTTATATATTTATAGAAACTTTTGCTATCTGTCTCTATAGTCTGTGCTAGTTTTTTTCTCATACTCTATCTTATTTTTCTTTATAGCTCTTTTTGTGACTTTCTGTTGACCTTTAAAGTTTTCCCAATCTCCTAGATTTCTGCTGTTTTTGGCCACTTTGTATGCCTTTTCTTTCACATTGGTAGCTTGCCTTATTTCCTTAGACAACCAGGGCAAATTACCCCCCTTCTTACAGTCCTTCCTTCTCACCGGAATATACTTCTGCTGAGCACTTTGAAAAATTGCTTTGAAGGTCCTCCACTGCCCATCAGCTGACGCACCATAAAGTCTGTTTCCAGTCTACTTTAGCTAAGTCCTCCCTCATTCTGTCATCAACTCCCTTATTCAAGCACAGGACTTTGGTATTGGATTTTAACTTCACACTATTCAGCTGTATTTTAAATTCAGCCATACTGTGATCACTCCTTCCAAGAGGATCCCTGACTATGATGTCATTAACTATTCCTGTCACATTACACAGGACCAGATCTAAGGTAGCTTGCTCCCATATCGGTTCCATTACATACTGTTCAAGAAACCTATCACAGACACACTCAACGAACTCTTCCTCAAGGCTACCCTGACCAAGCTGGTTTGACAATCAACGTGCAGATTAAAATCTCTCATGATAATAGCCATACCATTTTTACAGGCATTAGTTATTTCTTTGTTTATTGCCCACCCCAATGTGATGTTATTATTTGGTGGCCTATAGTGACTTTTATACCTATCAGTGATTTTTTCTTCTTGGAATTCCTAATTTTCACCCAAATGGATTCGGCCTCATGCTCCATCGAACCTATGTCATCTGTCAGCACTGTCTTGATGTTATCCTTAGAAATCATCTAACTCTGCCTGAAAAAACATTAAAGGACTCTGCTTTCATCATTGTTTCCAAAAGAGAAGAACAAAGACTCACAACCCTCCAAGGGAAACATTTCATTTCATCTCTGTTTTTCTTGGATTACCCTTTATTTTTAAACAGTGACCTCTAGATCTATATTCTTGCACTCAAGGAAACGCCATCTCCACATCTATCCCATTAAGTCTCCTCAGGATTTTTATCTGTTGCAATCAAGTTACCTCCTACTCTTCTAAACTCAAGTGGATAAAAGCCACTTTTATCCACTTTCCAACCTTTCTTCACAAAACAGCCCATTCATTCCAGGTATTGGTCTTTTAACCTTCTCTGAATTGATTCCAATGCATTTACATTCTTACTTAAATAAGATGATAATACTGTGCACAGTATTCCAGATGTGATCTGACCAGCATCTTTTATAAATGTGACATATCCTTTCTACTTTTGCACTCATGCCCTGATTATCATTTGCCCATCCCATATTCTGACTCACTCTCTCCTCCCACATACTAATGCACTCCCCTGTGTTCTGACTTACTGCTCCCACATTCTGCATCAATCCCCTTTCCCTTGTCCTCACTCCCTTTCCCATTTCCTGATGCACTATCTCTCCCTGCTCAGTCCTTACTCCCTCTGCTGAACTGGGCATTCAATTTTGTGCTTCATTTCTGTGCATGTGCAGTGTCTGTGTGGATGACATAATCAGAATTGTACACTGATGATGTAGAGATTCGGGTATTGCACACACACAGTCACGGGTTTCAGGAAACATTTCCTTTCCATAATTTTCAAATAGTTGTGTTTCCAGACGGCATCCTGTTGGACACCACTTGTTACATCTGACCAATGTGCAAACAACCCATTTGTTCCTACTGTCTGCTTTCAGTTGTCTGACCAATCTTTTATTTGTGCCCAAATTCTGTCTCCTATATAGCACACTTTTGACTTTCTGCAATAATCTTTGAAGTGGAAATTTATGAAATTGAAAAAAAATCAAAAACTTGGTCAAAGAGGTAGATTTGAATTGAAATAACTCCACAGAGGCTGGTATCCTGTCACAAAGTCACCTTTTATTTACATGTGCACAGTACTTAACACTGGTCCAGCTTCCTCAGAACCAGCTCTCAGAGTGAACAGAACCTCTGACACTTCAGTTTTTATCTGTTAGCCAGGGCTCCCTGATCAGACGAGGTTAACAGCACCATTCAGGGAATTCATATTCAATGAGATCCACCTGGATGACCTTGTTCCAGTCATGACAAGGAAGGAGCATCCTAAATGAGGAAGGAGAGGGGGAGTTGAGGGAGACAATTGCAGAGCCAAATGTCTAAGCAGCTGAAGGCAAGGCTTCCATAGTGGAAGCAGTAAAATTGGGCATGTGCAAGGGTCTATGTTTTAAGGAGACCAAAGATCTTTGAGGATGGCAAGCTTTAAATAGTCACAAAGGCAAGCAGGGATAAAACTATGGAGGCATTTAAAACTAAGAGGAGAATTGTTGTTGCTACACTAGGAACCAAAGTACTCCAGCACAGGGATGACAAGAGATGAGTTCAGATATAGGAAGTTGACTCAAATGAAGCACACTTGTGGCTGTCTGAAATCTCTAGCAGTTAAAACCACAATGATTGATGCTAATCCTGCTCCATCATCCTCATCCTCCTCCACTCTTGCTGTCTACATATTGGCACAGGATTATTCCTCAGTACCACGGTGTGGCACGCGGCAGACAGCCACAAGTTTGGAAACATGATAAGGATGTATTGCAGAGGTTTTCCAAACCTGTCCAAGTGACAAACATATTCCATAGTGTTTGGACAGTTTACTCAAAGAAGTTCTGATTACAGTATGGTTATCGTTGCAAGCATCCAGACTTTATAAGCATATTCAAATTTTTGATAGAAGACGAGTCAAATCTAGAACCTGTATCTCATCCCATCAAGTTGTCATTTTATGATTTGTTTGCCTGATTAATAGTGGTATGGGTTGAATGAATTGTGGTTGCTACAGGATGTTGGGCACAGATTTGGCTGATGCACTGTCCAAGATAATCTGCCTTAGACTCTTAATAAATCTCTTGTATAGTTTGAGCATGCATCCTGCAAGTGTACAGAGGAACCTGATTCAATGTTACAGCAAGCACACCACCCATATGGGATAAGCACTTCTGCACAATCAACCTATTAATAAGCCCGAGGCGAAACAGGTTTCTGAACTTTCTAAACTACTTACAGACTTAACAAATGGAAGCATGATCATAATATGAAAAAAAAGCTAGATAAATTACCCTAAATCCAACTCATGAGTAAACATACAAGCAGTTATGCAAAAGCAATTACTTGGTTTAAAACTATTTAAATTCTTGATAGGAGCACTGACTGATTCAGGGCAATTATCAACTATGAGTAATAAAATTGCAATCAGATGCTATTATGGATTTTAAAAAAATCTTCTCAAGAATTTCCGCAGGGACTAATGAAATCAGGAATGTAATAGACGTACAAACACTACAAGATTGTTGCATGACAGCACAACCTAAATCAGGCCATCAATTTACTGCAATGCTGAAACCTTGACTAATTTGATAAATTCCACCTGCTTCAGATTTATCTTAAGTTTTTCAGAGGATCAAAAAGATACTTAAAAAGCAGTACAAACAAATTATTTGTCCATTATGGCCACTAAGTTTTATGGTAATGTCAAATTAGTTAGCTTTTAGGCCCGGAAATTGTTTGGCTGTTCTAATGAAAGTGGCTTAAGATAAAAGGACTTGGTTCCTCAGTCTTAACTGAAAACAGAACAAGTTCTGAGACTGTCAAATGTGATTAGACATACCAGTATTCAGGCTGTCTTTCAGAATAACATTGAAAAGTGCCACAATCTCTCCAACCTGTTTCCTATATTTATGGCCAAGAGTGAAGATGGTCAGCGTGAAGATACAGCATTGCAAGAGGTGTATCTCTGATTGAAGGCATCATGGGGCAACACCAATGAATCCTTCAGTCAGTCACCACTTACCAGTGAACAGTTTGTGGAAGCATATGGCTGGATTTACATAGCAATACCTACAGCAAAAGGAAGACATACAAGGTGCACACAGAGATTGTGTTTTGATATTTTCACTAGAGTGGGCAGATAAGTAGATATTGGCCTGGAATTTCCTTACACTTGTTCCACGGTTGTACTCTTATATACAACTGTAGAATCTCTACAGTGGGATTCAGTCTTGGAACTATTTAAGGATTAGTGGCAGAGAATATACCACCTTAGAGCATCTACAGAAAAGAGATATTGCTCTTTGACAACAAGAAGGTTTATTGCACAACAGCAATAAGTATAATATTTGCTACAACATGTGTACATTTGGTGAAGATTAATTACTAAAAATCTAGTACAGAAATATCTTCTCCCTCCAAAAACTACTGTCGAACTCCACTCACAGACTGTGGCATCAGTAGAGTAGGTGGAGTCAATGTTACGTGAACATTTGTACACCTCAGTCCAACACCGGCATCTCCGAATCATTAATCCCTTCAGAACATTGTCTCATACAACAGCCAACTTTGCTTCTGTGCTTCTCTGCCTGACTTTCCTGTTGGCCATGTCCCTTCCAACCTACCTACTCATCATTTTCCTACTTGCTTCTCCTTCTGCTTCCTCTCCTGACCCCATGAAGAGAGAATGGATTGAGTTTGAGGGGCAGCATGAGGGAGGAAGTAAACAAGGGAGTGAGAGCAACAGCCAGTGGGAGGGGCAGGGAGAGAAGAAACAAACTGAGAGTTGGGAGAGAGACAGAAAGCACCCAAAAGGGAAGCATCTTGAGGAGAAGGAGAGACTGCTGCAAAATAGTGCTAATCAGATCATGAGCACTCTGAGCTTCGAAAAATGGTTTAAAAATTGAAGTCCTGACACCAAGTGTGCATATCAGCATAACATATTTGCAGTGTTCAAAATAATCAAAACTGAATGAGGCAACTTAAAGCTAGTTGATGCCCTTTGACAACATATTCAAAAACTAAAGTACCAAATTCCATATATATGTTGAAAACACTATCCTCACTGTAGAGGACAAAGTATCAATGCTTACCTCAGCTTCATATCTTTTGACCTTTAACTGTATCGGATTTTTCATTTTGTTCCAAAATCTCGTACTGGATCAGCAGAATTTCCTTTGGAGCTCACGGTATTAAATTAAAGATCCTATGTTGATTGCAAAGGCTACACTTCTTACAAATCCACAACTATTCCAAAGCAACAGCCATTATTCCTTTATAATTTACCAACTTTATTCTGACCAGGCAATTAAGTTACAAGCTGGATATTTGACAGTAAGGAATGTCCTGTCATGCTCTTGTCTTCAGCCAGGAAGCAGTAAGTAGATGCAACTATTGGAAGGTTGGAAGAGACATGGCCAATCTCTTGAGTTTACCACATATGTTTGAGGAACATTTGTTGCCTGGAAAATCTGGGAAAAGCTTGTTGATGCATTCAAACCAGGTTTCCAGGTTTTCAGTTACCTGCGTAGCATCAGAAACCCTGAGACACTGCAGCCAGTTGCACCAGCTGTCTGCCTAGCAGTTATGGTTCAGTTGGTAGCTCTCTAGTTTGTGACTTAGAATGCCATGGGTTCAAATTCCATTCCATGATGTGACTGAGAGTCCAGTGTGGGAGTGTTGCACAAATGCTAGTCCTTCCTTTTGGCTGAAAGTTTTTAAACCAAGGCCAGGTGCCCTCTCAGATCAGATCGTACTATTTCAGAGAAGAGGAAGGTGTTATCCTTGGTATTCTGGCCAATAATGATCCTTCAATCAACAACATAAAACAGATCATCTGAACATTATTGTATTGTTCTCAGTAGAAGCTTGTTGCATGTAAATTGACTGCGGTATTTCACAGTATTATAACAGTGTCTGTATTTAAAGAGTGCTTCAGTGGCTGTAAAGTACTTTGGACATCCTGCTTTGATATAAGATGCTATATAAATGCAAGTCTTCCTATTTATTCACTTATGTTTCAAAAGCAGTAGGAGAAAAAGAAGGATATTGCATGATTAGCAGGAACAGCACTTAAAAGTGCTAGAGCTTTCAGAGAGCAATTTAATTAAGACAGTCCACATAAAACATCCTTCACATTTCCAATACACCAACAGCCCTCAATCTTGTTACTACTGTTCTCATATCATCATCAAATATACTTCTTTTAGAATAGGGCTTAGCTTAAGAGTTCTGCACATATGAACATCAAGACAAAATATCAGTAACAGAATTTACTTCTTGCCGTATTTTTAGAGATCAGAAACAATTAACTGATAAATTTAAGAATCATCCTTTTTCTATCTGCTTAGTCAAATTAATTTGATTTGTGTTTGAACGAATGAGAACTTTCTTGCCACATCATCCTCCTCTCTTGGCTTTTCTCTATTTTCAGTCGATTGTAGTGATCCACACCATGTTCCATTCTTATCAATCCAGTTGTAGCTAGGTAATCATCTTCCATGACTTCTTTTCCTGAACCCACAACATTATTTCTGGAATCCTGTAAGGTGCGCTTAGTGTCTTCTGATTTCTCAGTCTCTTGTTGACAACATCTGAAAATGCAATGTCAAGCTTCACATGGGATGACAGCCAGCTATATCTCACCACCATCTCTTTCATCCTTATATCTAATTTGTCACACTGTGTTTATTTAATAGTCTACATTGAATCAACAGAAATTTATCCTTATTAACTGTTAGAAAAGCAAAGCTTTTGCATTCAGTCCTCAACACAAACTCCATTCCTGGTCATTAACTTAATCGCGGTACCTTATCAATAGTTTGCTGTCCTCAATATGATCCTGAGTGGTACATTTAACCACACATGCTCTCCACTTCCAAAAACATGGGCATGCAAGGGGAAGCAATTTGTGCTGGGAGATTTGTAGATATCTGATGCTCAGTGAGAGGAGAAACAGTATATTTGGTAAAAGGAGAAATATGTTTTGCTCACCAAGAAAATATAGAATTTATAGTGGACGTGGGCTCACATTGCAGCACGGGCAAGAAACTTGGTGATCAAAACAGGGGAAGACAATTTGTACTTGGCATTTGTCGAGTTATTTAGTGTTATGTCTCATGGTCAATATGCCTTTAAGAGGCATGATTATGATGTCATCATTGTATTATATGGGAGCTGAGGGCATAATAGTCACATTGTCCATCATGTCTTAATTGGAACATGACACTCCACTTCAAGCATGCTCCATTTTTTAAAGCAATAGTTTGGTATTAATCAAGACATTGGTATGTCTTGAGAATATATCATTTGTACATGATAATGAGCTGTAATTGTTGCCTGTTCGATTCTTCAATGCCATAATATTCACCCAGTTTTTTTAAACTTACAAGAAATAACATAGTTATTATCAAATCAGATAAAATACTCTATTGGTGGCAAACTCATACCCCTACATGCTCACAACAGAGGGAGACAGTTTGGAACAGGAGGAAAAATATTCAATGGAATCTTACCAAACCCCGAGTGACATGGACTACAATGAAAACTCTGGGAGAATAGTGTCACAAGTTAAAGGTTCTCTCCATGTCAAGAGTAACTGGTTGAATTTTCCAACGGAGTTCTGGATATTGAAATTAAATTCTCAATCGGGATTGGCAAGGTGCCATCTAATGGGGATTGTTGCTTGTTATCACCTAAATTTTGCCTCATTAATATGCAGCTTCTTAATGTGCTATGGAACAAATAGAAACTGAACATTGAGAATTCCCATTATGAAAATCATAGTGGTTATCAGGAAACTCCAACTCACCACTTGCTCCTTCAAACCATCATCTTGGGCACCTGGAACCAATGTCTTAGGACACCCTCCCAAGGGCAATGGCAGCATGTACCCCACATCCATGGATCAACTGAAGCTAGCTTCCTTTTGTCATCATGCCACATCTCTGATCCCCTTACAGTAGCCTTTTACATTATAAAGCTGCACTTAGGAGCTCACCAGCAACTGATACAATAGAGCACATTGCTTCAGCAACCTCACAATTGCACCATGTGCCAGCAGTGTATGCAGAAATAAACTGCATGTGCTTAAAACAATTTGTCTTGTCTCAAAGTCTCAGGGGAGTGGTCCTCACTGATATCCAGGGAGCCACCTGTTGGTCAGGATGTCCCAGCACAATAAGTCAAGAGCATCTTCCAACATCATTCCAGGAGCTTGCATCCATTTGACAGTCATGGCCAGACAGTCGGTACCTTGAAGTCCTGGAAGTAGGTGAGGGTCAGCCCTGTTATTCCAGGACAGCAAGTCATGGGCGCACAACTGGGGCACTGTGCAGACATCAATCTGTGGTCTGGTCACTTTTTATTCTAGGCTGTCTGGCTAAGTTGCTCAAGTATTGGGTTACTGTCAGTCTACGGATTCTGACCACTGAACCTAAAGGGGGAAAGGGGATACCTGGAGTCTGGTGTTGCAGATGGGAGGCTGGGAAACTCAATGGTGGGCAGTGGATCAGAATGCTGACATGCAGAGGGGATTACAATAGTAAAGGGGGAACAACTCAATATAAAAGGTGGGGAGACAATTGAGCATGGGAGCTGAGTACAGCAACTGTGAGCTTGCAGTGGGTCATTTACCTTGTCAGACCTGAGAAGGTCTTTGTTTTCAATGGCGCTGGGCATTCCACCTGATGATGGAGAAGCTACTGATCAGGGTAGTGGCAGAGTCTGGTGACGTGGCCTCCTCTGCTTGTGCTGGGGGAGGAGCCCAGCCCTTGTCACTGTAAACACTGTCAAGGTACCTGTTGCCAAATTACAACACCGATTTCTCCTGAACTACCATGCCCTACGGAAGTGTGTGCGACTGTGCAACACACGTTGAGAATGTTAGCATTTGTCTGGATCCTTCAAGGTGAAGGTGGCACCAACACCAAGAATACCAGTCTATTCTAGGATATCTAGCCAGTGATGAGTCACCACTGGTCAAAAAGTGTGCCACACAGATGAATAAGGTGTTAAGAAGGCAAGTTTGAGGCAATAGCACAAGAAAACCCAATAGGTCTCGAGAGGAGAAACTTAGAACATGAAATTAGACAAAAATGCCACACCAAAATATGTAAGATTTAGCCCTTTGTGTTGGTACTGGACAAGACTTTGTTCTTGGTGATGGTAAAATACTATTTACTAGGTTATGGAGGAACCATCTGGATCTCTGCATAAGAGGTGGCATTACCACAAATGTCAACTTCCACACACATCTCATTGTCATTTCTTCTTCCACCCCTAATCATTTCACAGTTCCACCTCTTCCTCTGAACCAGCAACCATTTCTGCTTTAGCCCCAGAGCGGCTGGTACTAAAGCCCTCTTAAATACCTTGACTGACAAGACTCATTTCTACACTGATTGTGCTATGTACTGATTAATCTTCATCTATAACAGCAGAAATTTTCATCCCATCAAATCATTGAGGCAGTTAACATTTTTCACACCCTTTTGATATTTAACTTGAGATTAGTCTCTCTAAAGTGCATTGAAAACCTACTCCAATGTAATGGGATTGTATTATAAATAGGCTTCACTCATGTTTGATGCTAAATATTGACAAGTAATATTTCTCTGTTCCAGTGTGATTTTTAATATTTTCTTACCGCATGGCATCTTTAATGGTACTTGTGAAGAAAGAAGGATGAAAAGATTAATTAAACACAGGTCTATTTTTCACAACTGTTAAGATGGACTTTGTACATGAACAAAAATATAAAACAAATGAGATGCGGAGTTCCAAATACAGAGAACTGATAATTGAATAATATAGTGAGAAAGCTTCTTATTAGAAAAGAGAGTGTTAAAGCATGTTTTGGCCTGGCTTCGTGTACATCACTAACAATCATAGATGTCACTATATAAAATCAAAACAATGACATTTTACTCTATCAATATAATTCCACCCCTAAATTTCTTTGTAATCAACAGCAAATTATTTATTGTTGAAGATGGTTTAATATTGTTCCAATCATTACACATCTAATATGAACATTAACAGCTTCCATCAACAGCATGGAGAGCATTGACTCAGAATTAATATTGACAGCTGCTCTCAAAATGAAAATGGAACAAAAGCGATACAAAGCAACCTCATTAGGTGAAGAGAAGATGGTATAAAGTTAAAGAGAGTTGGAGTGATTTCAAAACAGTACTCTAATTTTCAGGTTCAGATGACACTTCTAAACAGCTCAAGCTTTTGCATCACAATTTACAATTTCAATAGGACTCCCTAATTGCATTACTGTCTGCTAATGACTCTCAGGTAACCACCATTCTTTGTGTGCAGCAAAGTTTATTAATCCAATCTAAATAGCAAACAGCTAACCATCATACATGTCTTCTAATGTGACTACTTGAAGATTTATTTCTTGATGGACAATGTTTAGTGGCATTTATTGTAATGGGATTAAATATAGAAAAAATATAGACTGAGTAATAATCTGTCAGTCTATCATATAATTGAAAAATGCAGGTTATATAATGAGTGGTTTATATTATCTGGATTCAGTGATTGGATTATACCTTTCTTTTCTTCCTGGTCACCTGTTATTAGTTATTTTAAATACGATATTTCATAATCTTCAGGGGAACCCACTGTCATATTTATTGGTTGACCTTCAGTACACAGCTGCTGTTACCTGCCTGTATCCTTCATTTTGAGGGTTATTAGTAGGACTGAATGGTTATATTAAGTCGATTGAAACTGCTCAGAAAATAATGAGTGATTAGGCATATTTTACTTGGATACAATGCAGAAGAAATTAAACAATTCACAGTCGATAAAACTGCAACTGATTCTGTAGTCATCTTCCAAAATCTGATGATGACATTCTCCTCAGACATTTTCCTTCATTACAGTGCAGACAGACTTCGACTTGTCCCCTTGAGATTTGTCAGAAGAATGTACTCCTTCTCTTACAGTCACCACCATAACTACAAATGTTTCACGTGAAGAGACAGCTTTCGCAAGATTATACTTCCAAATAGTTTGTATTTATTATGAAAAAGTAACGGAAGGAAATTTAACCCACCCCTCCACCCCAGAATGAGTGGGAGAAGCACAGATCAAATTAAAAATTAAACAAATAGCCCCATCAGTTTCTGGGCTGCGGAGATGTGGTTTTTGTAGTGCTGGCCTGCAACCAAATTGCCATCCAGAGGAGGTCCCTAACTCAAGTAGTTTAGTTAGGTTGTATGCCTCAGATTTCTAGCTATTTTTAAAATTTTATAACTTGGGGAATATGGCAACTGATGCAAGGATAGAATTGCTAAATCTAATAGTTTAATGCTGTTGTATAAGGTAATGGTTCTGAAAGGATTGATGTTAAAATCTGCATGAAATGCTATAATCTGAAGATGTTGTGGAGTGTTGGATGGGGAAAGAAGAGTTCAGCTCAAGATTCAAAAGGAGATAGATATTATCATCATTGTCTCCTTATAGTCGCAGTTATTGTATTGTAATGATTGGAACCAGGTGAATCTCATTGACCATGAGATTCTTGACTGGGGCTTTAACATGGATCAATCAGGGAGTTCTGGCTGACCAACATAAATAGGGGACTCAGAATCTCCTCACTTCAGGGACTGACTCCGAGCTCGCTGGCCACAGCCAGTGTAGTGTGCACAAATAAATAAAGGGTGACTCGGTAACGGGATACCTGCCTCTGCACAAGCATTTCATATGTCTAACTAGCCTAACTCATACCTTTTGCTATCATGTTGTTAAGTGCTCATTTTATAAAGACTGACTGCATTCAACCTTTACCACTATTGACCAGACCCTATGTAGAAAGGAGGATTGGTGACGGCACTTTACCCAAACATTAGCTGGTAAAGTGCCTCTCCAGTATTGCTTGTGGATGATGAGAAACAGGAGGTTACCTTCCCCTCCCCTGACTAGCATCTCTGCATAAACTTTATCCTACTTTTTACAATCAGATCCTCCCTGATTTATCAACTGATCCAATTACCTGATCTCACTCAGTGGTTTCCAATCCATTCACATGCTCTGCCCCCACCAAATAAATTCCTGATGTATGATCACTCCACTCCATGCCTATTGCCTGTTATATTGCCTGTCTAACACAACAGTCCTGCAATACAATAGGTGCCTGGGCAGAAAACATTTTAATCATGTGCTGCCTTCAGCAGAACCTCTGAGAAGTACATAGTTCCAGGATTACCAGCTGCTACACTCCCAGCCCACTTTCTTGCCTGCCTTTGTGCATGTATCAGGGTACTATTTTCCTATCAGGTTGTAATATTTTGATTTCACTGCATTCCGAATAAAAAATGCAGGTAAGAGTGAGAGGCTGCATTATCTTGCTTCAGTTGGTCACATTTTTGTCTCAGGATCAGAAAAATGTTGATCCAGATTCCACTCCAACATGTCATACATTATTTAACTGATGTACAAATGTAGTACTGAGGGAACATTGCATTGTCATAGGTGATTTCCTTTAGATAATACTTAAAATGAGGCAATAGCTTCCTGTTCAGTGGGTTCATTAAAGATTGATTGCATAGAAAGTAAGTGCAGTAACATGTAAAGGAAAGGCATATTCATAAGCCTGTATTCAGTATGAATGTTGAACAGAGAAGTGGTTCAAAATAAAAAAAGAAATGACTGCACAACATGAGGTGACACGCTGTGTTGATTTTATAACCCAGGCAAGGAACTGACTCACTGGTTGGAATCTTTATACAGATGAAGAGGCTTTCTATTATAGAAAAAGTGGCAGTCGGCACCTGCCCTGGATTACAGTACCTTCCATATTTACAGGGTCTGAGTTTAATTCCGACATTCCCAGGCTTATGAAGACAGTCACATATATTAAAGTGCAACTGTGTTAGTTAGGTCTGATTTTCACTGGGATTAGCACAGTAGACAATAGACAATAGGTGCAGGAGTAGGCCATTCTGCCCTTCGAGCCTGCATCACCATTCAATTTGATCATGGCTGATCATCCTTAATCAGTATCCTGTTCCTACCTTATCTCCATAACCCTTGATTCCACTATCCTTGAGAGCTCTATCCAACTCTTTCTTAAATGAATCCAGAGACTGGGCCTCCACTGCCCTCTGGGGCAGAGCATCCCACACAGCCACCACTCTCTGGGTGAACAAGTTTCTCCTCATCTCTGTCCTAAATGATCTACCCCGTATTTTTAAGCTGTGTCCTCTGGTTAGGCACTCACCCATCAGCGGAAACATGTTTCCTGCCTCCAGAGTGTCCAATTCTTTAATAATCATATATATCTCAATCAGATCCCCTCTCAGTCTTCTAAACTCAAGGGTATACAAGCCCAGTCACTCCAGTCTTTCAGCGTAAGGCTGTGTGGCTGATTTCACAGCCTTTTATTAGCAGTGTGGACTTTCTGTTCACAGTTCAATTGATAGTACCAAGTTGTTTGGCATGGAACTATAAACACAAATATAGTAGAACCTCGATTATCCAAACATCAATTATCTGAATTTCAGATTATCCAAACAAGATCTTAAGGTCCTGTAAAAACGGCATTAGGCAACTCAGCTTTCACTTATCAGTTAAATGACATTATGGCGTGCATTGCCTGATAACCGACAAATGTTCGGATAATCGGCACTCAAATTACCGCTTGTTTATGTTCAGATCAGTTATCCAAACGATCAGTTATCTGAATAAAATACTCCTAGCCCTTGTTTGGATAATCGCGATTTTACTGTACTTATATTTATGGGTCGGCCCATCTAGCCTCTCCCGCTATTCTAGATTGTAGCTGTTCATCTCCTCAGTGCCATTTTCTAGCACTATCTCCAAATTGCAGAACAGGTCTTCAAACATCTCTGGACTTGTATTGAACCTGCTCAATTATTGTGTTAATTAATATTATTTTTATCAACAGGTCCTGAAACTTAATATGGCATTAAGAAGTTTGCATCTCTTGTTTTCCTAACACTTCAATGATGCATATTGAGAGATGAAAGATTGCTCATAACATTTTAACTTAAATTGAAACAATAACACAGACAGCAGAATTTGGTAATGCACAATATATCAACAACAGTGTTTCAGCAAAAAAAATCTAAATGTGGATTAATAACAGCAAAGATAACTGGAATTTCTCTCTTTCTCTCTGTCTCTTTCACAATCAGAGAAACCGGTACCTGTGAAAAGCAACTTTGAAGAATTATAATTTTTTGTGAACTCAAAACTGCAAGCAATGTCACAATAACAAACAGGAAACTGGCTTAGTTATACTCAGATTTTTACATTCTTGTAAAGGGGCTCTTTAGATCTACTTGTCTTATCTTCCAGTTTGTATTAGACACATCTCCCAACTATTTCCTCTTTGGAAGGAGTACTGATGTGTGAGTTTGATGTTGCATTCTATTAATTTCTTTAGAATGAAAGGAAATAAAGCTCCATTCTCTCTCTTACGAGGCAACTTTGATATTGCTCTGTGATAAATTTGACTGAAGTTAATTGAAGGCTACAGACTAAAAATAAAAGGATTATTTTGTTGTGATAATCCGAGAGAGGGTTAGTAAAGAAGGGTGCTGAGTCTCCCCCTCAGCTGGTGGATACAATATCTTCGATAAAGTAATGGAGCCTGAAGATCTATCACCTGGTCTGCTTCTGCACTTGACAGCCTCTGAATTTTTCCGACTTGCCCTCACAACACAGTTAAAACCCTGGCTTCATGGGCAAGATTCAAAATTTCCAGGCCACTTTTTCCATCCTTGGGTTTGCAGAGAAGGGAATTTTCCTGGCTCTGTGCTCTTGACCTAGGAATGCAAATTCAGGTCACTGTCTCACAAACCAAGATACGTACTCCAGTCTAAAAGCTGTTATTTAACCACGCTCTGAGAAAACAACAGAACATATTCCTGAATTGACTTTTTTTTGACCAAACATAAATTGGTTTAAACCATTATGGTGTTGTCTTAATCAATATACAGGAATTCAAGTGTAATCAAGCAAAAATGTGGCTCATCAATTTAAGAACAACATTTGGCAAAGAAATTACAAATGTGAGTGACTACATAGTAAAAATAAACTGCCTTTTGTATCTTATAAATAAGATATGCTGCCACAACATTTTCCAGAAGGAATATTTCTTGTACATGACCCATACTGGTCCTACTCATCCTATATATGTCAAGTGGGGAGCTCAAGTTCAACCACATCATTCACTTCCCAGTATTAGTGGTATGATAGAAATAAAGGACATAGACAGAAAGCCAGTAATACCTGGGGTAACATAAATTCCCAAACCTGTGCTTTCTCCAGCCAGAATAAAGGATGGCTAACCACCTGGACATCAAGCCACACAAAGACCAGAAGTTCCTCAGTTGAAGAAATTATCATAAATCAACCTCATAACTTTAAGAAGATTTTGCAAACCTCTTCCACACCAGCTATGTGCAAAATGGTTGCACCATTTGGTGGCAGTAGCCATTACAATTTCTAGATAATTAATTTGGAAACTGACAAGTGTCGTAATAATGGAACATAGTCACAAATGTAGTTCTGCTCTGTACAGTTGCATATCAAGGAAAAACACACTAGAGCTATTTCTGTATTTTGATATCTCCACTGACAGTTTATGACCTTTGCCATTAGTTTGACTTTTTCCTTGCCCCTTTAGCCTTAGAGTACTTTTACTTGTAATGAGAATAATACAATGAGAGCAACAAAGCTTCTGGGATTTTTGTATACCTCAGGACCAAAAGTGTCCTTCCTAAATCAATAAGATATGTGAATTGACAATGGGACAAAGAAAAGTAGGGTAAATTACAATGGATGAATTAGAGTCAAATTATGTTCAGAAATAGAAATGTGAAAGAGAATAAAAATTATATTCAAAATAAAATAAGGATTAAAAAGAAATGTAAGAAAGACATTTAAAAGTTTAAAAATTGACTTTCTTTCTATGTCTAATAACAATTTATGATATGTCAAAAAGGACTGAAAAGCTTAAATTATTCTCTTTGTAACCATGAAAAGATTGATTGGCATTGCTATGACAATCATCACATTGTACATTTCAGTACTAACTTTCTGCATAGCATTAATAGGCAAGTAATGTATAAATCCAGCAAATCCTTAAAAAAATCAGGGAAGTTAAAGATGAGATACAATTTGTAAGATGGTGAAAGAGTGAAACAGTATAACAGAAGTGGCAAGATCCAAAGGCTCACAATTCACACACATTTCTTAATTTGTCTGCAGACTGCTTTGTGGATTAGTAATGATGTGCATCATTAACATGCTATTATTTTACAAATGTATTTTGGAATTAATTTGTACAATGTTTGATATAAATGATAGACATGTGTGATACTAGGGCTATTCAGGTAAGAAATTGGACTCATTTGAGCCTGATATTCAGGCACAATTGGTGTCCTTAAAGCTTTAAAATGGTGCTTGCTGTGAACATGCACATTTGTGAAGTACATGTTAGCCCTCACAAAGTGAAGGCCTGCAGAAGTTTGCTGAGCAAGCAGATAATGACATCAACCAATATTCAACACAAGAAAGCTATATTGGAGTACAACATTCCCGCTAAAACTCTCCTTTGTCTGCAAACATGTTTTCAGCAATAAGAAGGCTCATGTCCTCCATGATCAAAACAATTTATTTAGCTTTTGCTCAGATTTTATGGCTATCTGGGGCTTGCTATAGTTAATTCAAGTTGCAAAGGTCATTAGAAGGTGTTGGGGCAGGTAACAGAATAGCTTTAACTGATTTCAAGGCATCTGAAAATAGAAGTTCCATTCTATAATGCACAGCCATGATGTCAGAAAGCTGACATTACATGAGAATCATCTGCATTTCCTTTACAGAACTGAAATGTTGAATGGTTGCTGTTTGCGTTGCAATGGAAGCTGACAGATTGGCCAAAGCTGCAGAATGATTTGCTCCAAGAGACCATGAATAAAGTTGCTTCATACTTCCATGACGGAAAAGGTGTGCTCAAAGCACTGTACAAAGCCAAATTAGTGCTGGACTCCTTCATGTTCCTTGATGTTGACTCCCCTTATTCATTCTCTCTGTCTTTAGCAGTCAGCTAATCCTCTATCCATTCCAGTACCTTGCCCCTAATATCATGGTCTTTCATGTTATTTAGCAGCCTCCTGTGTAGTACCTTGTCAAAGGCCTCTGGAAATCAAATTAGATCATGTCTACTTGCTTTCCTTCCTCCAACTTGCTTGTTACCTCTTCAAAGCACTCTAACAAGATTTGTTAGGCATGACAAAGCTGTGCTGTCTCAGCCCTATTTTACAATGCACTTCTAAGAACTCCACAGTCTTCAGGGCACCACTCCTGGCAGTAACCTCTATGGCTAACTGCTCTCACTGCTTTTCAACAGGGAGTCTGTAGAGTCTTCTTTCCTTCACTTCTACCTTCCCTTTCCTATCTCCCATCTCCCATCTATTCGTCCTCTTTCACCAAATCTGAAATGTAGTATTCAAAATATTCAGAGGAAAGCTGAATTCAAGGTCAGTTTCTTTCCAATTACAACTTCTAGTATCTGCTGCTTGACAGTGCATATCCCCTTTAAGAGGTGCAGGCTAACTTTAAGTTGCTCTTTTCCATTGGGTCCAGCCAATGAACAGTACAGTAAGCAGTGGCTGGATGCAGAAGTCATTCAACTGAGCAGACAAGATTAAGCTGGCATACAGAGATTGCAATCACAAGTTGCATGAAGATTTGTGTTTATTTTTGGGATTAACCAACGTTGCTATCCATGACTTCCACTAATGGTCTGCCAGTAATTTCTACATTCCTATACGTTATCATTGATAATTTAACAATAATTTATGAGTATCTATTAACAGTACATAGACAACTGTCTCACAATCCAATATTAAGGCCGTGGACAATGAAATAAGACATTTATATCTGAGTGACATATGACCACAGCTAGAAATAAGAATGGTTCCAGGCTATGAAATAGATCACCATTATTCTAAATTGATCTGCCAAGTTTATTTTCTCCAGGTCAGGAGACACCAACAGTACCATGTACAGATAGAGCTAGAATTGAACAGACAGACATAAAACAAATGTTTCTTCACCTCAGGCTAGATCTGTTTATACTTCCCCTTCATTTCACTGAATTCTCCCACTCTATATCTTGTTTTTTTAAGGCTGGTAAAAACCAAACAACATGTTTCTAACAGGAAGGTACAATCTTCCCTACATCACAACAGTGACCACTTCAAAAGATAATTAATGGGTGCAAAATGCTTTGCGACATTCTGTGGTTATGAATGAGCCCACACAAATGAAATGATTTTCTTTATTTCTCTTGCTGTTTTGAGCCAAATAAGACTTTAACTTAAGAACTACTCTTCCTGTTTAAGTTAACAATTACGTTATTTAGGCCTCAGCCAGTTGCCAGATTATAGCAAGGTTAGAATTGCATTAGAGAAGTTGCAGAGGAGGTTCACCAGGAGGTTGCTTGGTCTGAAACAATTCAGCAAAGAAGAGAGATTAGATAGCCTGGGGTTGTTTTCCATAGAGCAGAGAAGGATGGAGGGGGATTTGATTGGAGTGTACAAATTTATAAGGAGCATGGATTGGTTTTGTAAGGAGAAACTTTTCCCTTAACATAGGGATCAATAATTTAGGATGCACGAGTGGATTAGAGGGAATTTAAAGAAATCTTTCTTTCGCCCAGAGGGTGGTGTGTAACTGGATCTCACTGCCTAAAAGAGTGGTAGAGGCATAAATCCTCAAATTATTTAATAAGTATTGAGATGAGTACTTGAAATGTCATAACATCGAAAAACAATGGGCCAAGTACTGGAAAATGCTACTGGAGAAGATAGATGTTTGATGAGTAGTGTGCTGAAGATCCTTCTTCCAACCTGTAAAAATTTTCAGACTCTCTAACATTCTCTGAGTCTATTCAATAATAGTTCTTTCAATGTCCTCACAAACATTCATCACACCAATCACGGATTAACTAAAATATTATGTGGGCAGATTTGCTTACTTGTTTGATAACAAAATAACAGCAACCATGTTTAGAAAGCTAATAATCAGTTGTGAAGTATCCTGTGTCACCTTGAAGATATAATTATATAAATCCAAGCCTTTCATTTATCACATAATGTAAATGCCTCTGAATATTGACAGGCACTGAATAAGCAAGCATTATTGATGGATCCAACATTCACACAAAAACTATTGCTAGTATTGTCCACTGAATAGAAATTAAAAGGAGACAAGTTGATAGATATTCCTCCTGCTTAACCTAAAGACACCAAAACCAATAATATGACATGTGATGCAACCATTGCCTTGTTTTGATTGTATATCTCTGCATACAGCAAGAAGAAAGCCTGTGGATATAGGATGAAGAAAGGATTGACTGTGATGACCTTCAACAACTAGCTGACATTCACGGACTGGACTCACATCTGACATATGATCATGAACTACGGAATTGTGTCTGTTAAATTGGCTCTCAAAAACAGGCAGTGGGAATTTTGGAACATGATTACTCCACCATCTGACAATTGAATTGCAGGCAGCACATTAAGTTGTTCTACTTGATTATTTTCTATATGTAACAGCATGGACAGCAATATTGTGACTAGCTTTTACAACTTAAAGAAAGGCTACACCTCTTTAAGGGAGCTGCATTTTATTTGCACTAAGTGGGGAAATATTTTGAAAAATTAATCTGAGTCATAATGCTTCAAGAAATGGCTGAACATGGGGTTGAGTGTACTGAGGTATTAATGAATGATGTGGAAAGATAAAAATATTGTATTCACAAGGAGTCAGAAGACCTCTAGCCAGTTGTTGAGGAGGTTGTTGGGGGTGTAAGGTTATGCTGATGGTTGATGAAAGAAATTAAATTCCAAAACATACTGCATTACTAATTGTTAATTATTTGAAATAGGTTATCATCAAAACTAATAGAAATATCTCCATGCACTTTGCATGTAATTATTCATTGTTGAAGTGCAGCAACATTCCAAACATATGATGTTAATAAATGACCATTCAACAATTTGAATTGTATATGTGGTTGGGTCAGGATTAGTTGATTGTGTGAAACTGAGCAAGAAATTGAGAGAGCCTCCAGCTTTTTCATTTACTGGTTCCAACTGGTTCTTAACATTTGTTAGAGGAAGTAGAAATGGCCTTGGCTCAATATCTCATCTAAAAGACTAAAACCATGGCAATAGAGGAAGCATCCACGGACCGCTTAATTTTTGAACTGGCGTTTGAAACAATGATCTTGTGATTCAGAGGCAAAGCTGCCAGCAGCGAAGTAAAGGAGTAATCAGTAGGTGGAGATGGAGCTCAGAGTGAGAGAACAGTAGTTGGGATGGATAATGGTGAGCTAGGAAGAGAGAAATGCTGACAATAGGGGTGATTAGTAGGTGAAAAATGGTTTGCCTGTGCTGAAAGCAGCCCACATAATGACAGGGCCAAGGATATGGGGATAGTGAAGGACATGGAAGGAGGTGTTCAGGCCCTTATAGTATTGAATTTGATATTGAATCCTGAACTCCTAGCTATGACTGACCATATGCAGCTTGACCACTGCCATTGCAGCTCCTTGATTCTAGCCTCACAGATTGAATCACTCCTCAGACCATGAGCATGCTAAGTGGATTACTGACTGTGGCATGCTTCCGTACTGTGTGTGGACTGTGCCTGTAACTTACAGTATGAGGACCCCCTTACCGACAGCAATCTGTCTTACATGAACTGAGTACTAGACACCATCCAGTTTCTGAACTGGCCATTTGGTTGGATGAACGTGCAGGCATTTGGCACATACTGTAAGTGTTAGATTGATGCTTCAAGTGGAAGTGGTGAAAGATGTCCCCCTATCCTGGACAGGTCCCTACTGACAAGCAGCTTCTCTGTTTGTCTGCTCTAAAGGGCACCTCAATACAGTAGTACAGATAGCCTTTGGTTCTGGCTGAAGAACTAATGCACTTACAGGCATGACATGACATGGCAATGCACTGCAAAGCAAGGCAAAGCAAGGTAAGGATGGTGTAAGCATGTAGGTAGGTGCTAGAAAGTGAGTGTTAAGTGATGAATAAGCAGCCCTGTACCTGAATGCAAAATATCCCTGCTGCATCAGTTCAATGCCAGCTGCAAGTGAGTCTGCAATGTGAATGTGTGTTTCCTAAGCGGCACTGCCAGTGGATTGAAGACATGCCATGATGGTTATAGGATGAAGAAAGGGTTGACTATAGGATGAAGAAAGGATTCAACAACTAGCTGACATTCACGGACTCGACTCACACCTGACATATGACCATGAACTACGGAATTGTGACTGTTAAATTGGCTCGCAAAAACAGGCAGTGGGAACTTTGGAACATGATTACTCCACGTCTGACAATTAAATTGCAGGCAGCTAATTAAGTTGTTCTACTTGATTGTTTTCTATATGTAACTGGTGAACAGCATGGACAGCAATATTGTGACTAGCTTTTATAACTTAAAGAAAGGCTACAGTGCTTTAAGGGAGCTGCATTGTATTTGCAAATGTCATATGCCAATGTCTATGGATTTAGTATACGTGGTACCCTTACATCATGCTCTGAGATGCAGTTTGGTCAGAAACAACACAATTGTCCTCTAGAACAAGTAGTAGCTAAATCTGCCAGATACCCGCTCTGGTTTGTATTTCGGGTTTTTGTGACATCTAGTTTTTTTGATATTCAGCTTTCTATTTTAACAATGCAAAACAATCTGCAGTTAATAAGGTGCTTAAAAAGGCATAATCTCCCTTAATTAACAACTTGCTGCTACCTAACAAGAAACTCACCTGCCACTTGTCAAAAGCTAAACGATGGAGTGAGACACTCCTGAAATTAAGATGGGTTTCTTTGGACTTCCAATTCTGCCACAAATCCTGTCATAGCCCACATTACTCATCCTGGTAAATTTCTGTCCAAGGTTTTATATACATTTATGCTGAAACACACTTTTTAACTCATTGGGATTATTTATATATCTCATATCAAGGCTCAGAAACATCCCATTATCAACAGTGGTTTAGAAGGAGCTCGCAAATGAAGTGAGAGGATAGAGAATAGAACATGAGTATCCTCCAAGCCACAGATATGTTAAGTATAGAAGCCTTGACAATCTCCTCTCAGTTGACGTGGACAGGACACACTGACCCAAGACTGCCCAAACAGCTGGTCTACTCAGAATTATGCCAAGGAGCCTGACAAAGAAAATATTCAAGGACAATTTCAAACTGTAATAAAGGTCTGCTTTATTAATATTAACACACTGGAAGCAGATGTTCAATCATGACCAATATGATGATTCATCATCAAGAATGGCATCAATTATCAAATACAGCCTCTGAGAGAGAATGATGGGAAAAACAGAAATAGTGAGCCATGGCTTGAACCAATAATCTACCACCATTTATTGCTATCAACTGAAAGTCTTCACCATGGGAGAGCACACAAAGTTAATATAGAGCTCATCTGTGAACCCACAGTCAACACTGACATCGAAGCTCTATCCAACCATAACCAAAAATAATCATCCTTGACATGAGGGATTGTTGATGAGAAGGCCTTCATGCTATTAATGTTGTGTTCACTTGAGCGATGTTAAGACTCAATGATTAATGTTGTAGTCTGCCTTCTCTACATGCTGCTTGTGATGATTAGGTGTGTGAAAGCTTTACCAAACATATCTTTACCAAACATTCAATGAGTACACTAGAATCTCAGACTCCATTTTTAAGTCTTAAGTTACCACTTAGTACTTCAAATATAAGTACTACATTGCCCAATTTATCCCTGCACTATTTCAGCACAAATTAGCAGCTCAGTAAACAAATTTATATATAAGTGCCAAAGAGAGTGAAGAGACACTGCAGGGAATTTGTTCTGGTGGATCAAAAAATGATAAAAAAAACTTTCACAAAATAAGCACTGATTGTACCTATAATGAGATCATATGAACAGGATAATTTAGTTTTAAAAAGTAACTGAATTGCTTTTTACATGTAAATAAAACACAAATTAAGAATTCAGTCACTCAGATTTTTGTCAATTTATGAAATAAAGCAGAAAATATGCTTACCTGTTTACCATTTATACAAAGATAAAGTAAATAAATAAGTTAGTTTCAAGAAATTGAGTTCATATCTTTACAGCAATTTTCATTTCTAAATGCATCAAGACGTTGCCTAGTTACAATATTTGTAAAAAAGCAAAGACCAATTTTGGGAGAATTAATCTCTTAAATTATCTTCTACAATGTGATGCTGACAAATGCTCTCTTGTCATAACAGAAGGTTACCCTCACAATCCTGAAATGTAGCCTTCAGAATATTCAAAAATAGGGAAATTGACCCTAACTTTGTATGTTTATGGTGTGAAAAGTTGAAACTTCAGTGTTACTCAATTCAGTTTACAATTTGAATTTATGATGAACTTCCCAGAGGTACACTGGCTGTCAAACTGGAAGTTAATGTTTTGCAGGTATGCAGCCTAGCTAAACATGTATTAGATCTCCTGAAAATGCAAAAGTGGGTCGTAAAGCGACTGTAAGGACTGAAACTTGGGGCTGCAGCAGTCCAGCTGGAAATCCTTCAGGAGACAATTGCACAACATGGTAGGAAAATCATTTCATAAACCAATCTCTGTGCAACCAAAAGGAAAAAGAAGAACTCATTAGGAAATTGAAATGGAGACAATGAACGATTTCATTAGGAAACTGGATGGACATATGAGGGAAATAAACCTACATGGCAATGGAGATATTGCAAGGGAATGAAATTGATTGATTGCTTTACAAAGGGCTGGCATAGACTCAGTCATTAAATGGGAGAAAGTGAGGACTGCAGATGCTGGAGATCAGAGTCGAAGAGTGTGGTGATGGAAAAGCACATACGGTCAGGCAGCATTCTAAGAGCAGGAGATTCGACCTTTCAAGCATAAGCATCAGGAATTCCTGGTGTTTTTCCAATGCCACACTCTTTGACTCAATCATTAAATGGCCTCCTTCAGTACCATTATGCCTGTATGATTGTTTGGCTGTATTAGATTCCCTGCGGTATGGAAACAGGCCCTTCAGCCCAACAAGTCCACACCAACCCTCTGAAGAGTAACTCACCCAGACCCATTCCCCACATTTACCCTTAACTAATGCACCTAACACTATGGATCAGTGGTGCTGGAAGAGCACAGCAGTTCAGGCAGCATCCGAGGACAGGCAAAATTCAAGGACAGGCAAAATCGACATTTCGGGCAAAAGCCCTTCATCAGGAATAAAGGCAGAGAGCCTGAAGCGTGGAGAGATAAGCTAGAGGAGGGTGGGGGTGTGGAGAGAGTAGCATAG
>NC_057711.1:65799786-65806938 GCF_004010195.1 Chiloscyllium plagiosum
ATCCAGAATCTGGTTTCCAGCATCTGCAGTCATTGTTTTTACCACCTAACACAATGGGCAATTTAGCATGGCCAATTCACCTGGTCTGCACATCTTTGGATTGTGGGAAGAAATTGGAGCACCCAGAGGAAACCCACGCAGACACAGGGAGAATGTGCAAACTCCACACTGGCAGTCACCCGAGGCTGGAATCGAATCTGGGCCCCTGGCACTGTGAGGCAGCAATGCTAACCACTGAGCCACCGTGCTGCCCCAATTACATGAAGTTCCTTATGCAGTCGATACAGACTAGGCCTAGCTGAAGCTTGGATTAGTGTCTTTGGATGTGAATTCACATTTTGGGCAGAAATCAGTTTATATCAAATATTTCCCTCACAGCCACTTTGTGTATGTACATTTCAGAGTTCCGTGTATTGCTGGTTTCTGACTGAAAGAGGAACTTTAACAGATTATGGAGCCATTTTGCTGTGCTGAGTCAAGCTGCATTCTTTGATACCTCTCAATGGGTTGCCACCTTGCTGCGCTGGAGTGGCTTGAGTGGTCCATTGACATCGTCAGCAGTTCACAACACCCATTGGTCACCCATGACGATAAGGTCAGAGGGGAGGAGCCAAACAAAGCACTGGCCAAAACAATCCCTCATTGGCAAACCAGAAGGAAGATAGTCATGAGATATCAATGGCTGTGACACCGGGTGAAGTCTGAACTGTTGGGAGATCCCCAGTCATTGTGGTTTCCTTGACATTGGAACCGGATCAACCTTCTGTCAAGGATGATGTAGTCTGTTGAGGTGCAGCATCCCCATATTAAAAGATGTCATGTACAAGGTGTCTACCTAAAGGAATTCACTCACTAACACTGCACACACACACACCCACACATACACACACACATGCACACACACACACATAAACACACACCACAAATCCTGCAGCGGTGGGAGAGAGGTGATGGGTCAGGATTGTGAGATTCGTTCTTGGAATAGGAACAAGAAGGCATTGCGGCAGCTTTCTTCATGACTACTCACCTAGCCTGGGGCAGGGATGAGGAAAGGTGCCTTAAAATAGCTTGTTTTATTAGCAGCCTGGCTGGAAAACCACATCCAGTGTCTCACCTACATACCCACTCAAAATCAACTGGTCATTTGATCTTGAAACTGGATCATATGAACTCTCGTGGACAATGTGCCAAAATGAAGAACTGTTCTTATTGCCTGTAAACTCAGGCTATTCAATATTAATATTATTGCCCTGCAGGAGACTCAAAGAGTAGGTGATGGGCAGCAGAGGCAAAGATGGAGGTGATAAAATCTACTTCTACAGAAGAAAACTCAATGATCAACCAAGACGCATGGAATTGAATTCATCAACCAACATTTGAAGCTTCCTGATGGCATCAATGATTGCCTCATGACTTTCTGTCTGTAACTTGCCAAGAGCCAGCAGCAAGAATCATGAGTTCCAATGCTCCAACCTATTATACCACAGATGTATTCAAAGAGGGCTTCTACTTCACCTGGGATGGAATACTCAATAACATCCCTAAGGAAGATAAAATTATCTTTCTTGGAGGTTTCAATGCCTGGGTTGGAAAGGACACCCAACTTTGGAAAAGAAACCTTGGAAAGGAAGGAGTTGGGAATTGCGCCACCAATTCTCCTGCTCATCAAATGTGCAGAATAACAGCTGATCATCATAAACACACTTTTCTACCAAAAAGACAAGCTCAACACATTTTGGAGGCATCAATGATCAAAGCACTGACATATGATCAGCTACATCATCATTCAACCCTGAGACCTAAAAGATGTCCTCATTACCAAAGCAATGACCAGTGCAGATAACTGCTGGACAGGCCAGTGATTCATCTACTCCTCAATGCCCATCAAATGTCACCAGAAGAAGATGAAGACAAAGAAACAGTTCAAACAAAAGCTCAGAGTTGAGCAGCTTCATGAGTGATACAGATTGGCAAACTTCCAAAAATGGCTTCTCCAAAATTTCCAAAGAGTTAATTGAAATGGAGTGGATGAAATCTGGAAAGAGTTAAAGACTGCCATCAATTCATTCAAAGAAGAAACAAGACCAGGAAATAGCAAGATTGGTTCTACAAGAATTACCATATCATCCAAGATCTCATTGACAAGGAGAGAAAAGGCTCTCCATGCCTGGAACAATAGCATCACCAACGAGGCAAAGAGGAGAACTCAACAAATAGCGACGGCAGAGTTACAAAGAAAAATGAGGGAAATCCGGAACCAATGGTGGACTAAGAAAGCTAAAGAACTACAACTACTTGTTGACAAACACGACACTCAGGATTTCTTCAGTGTCACCAAGGCAACATATAGACTCAACATCCTTGTCCACAAACCAACTCAGAGGAAGGATGGCACCCCTTTGAGAGACGGTAGAAATATCAGGACTGTATCTCCTGAACCATGATAAAATTGCCAGTGAGGATGTGTTTGCAGAAATCCCCCAACTCCCCATTCAGGATGACTTTGGACTCCCACCTAGTGTGGCACAAGTTGAAGTCTCCATTAGACCAAAGCTGCAGGTGTAGATAGGATACCAGCAGGGATTTTCAAGCTTGGAGAAGCAGAGCCTACCCAGCATCTCCATCAATGCTTCCTGCAAATCTAGGACAAAGAAGAAATCCCTGGCCTACCTCGGAGATGCTGCCATTCCCACAATCTTCAAGAAAGGTGGCAAAGTGGACAGTGAGAACTAACAAGGAATCTCTGTACTCTCTGTCACCGGGAAAATCATCATGAAGCACTTTCTCGCCGTCTCAGAACAAATCCTTCCTGAAAGCCGATGTGGAATTATGGTCATGATTTTCACTGCTCGACAACTCCAAGAGAAATGCCAGAACAACATCAACCACTCTACATGGTCTTCATCAACTTGACCTTTTACTCAATTGGGAAGTGCCGTGCAAGACCCTGTCAAAGGCTGGTTGGCCAGCGAAATTCAACAACATCCCTTTTCTCCTCCATGTCAAGATGTCAGCAATAGTCCTCACCAACAGTAAAGTGACAAAATCCTTTGAGATGAAGACAGGGATAAGCAGGTATGTGACATTGTCCTACCTTTTTTTTCAATTTTCATCACCCCCATTCTTCCCCTTCCCAAAAACAAGCTTTCCAGTGGTGTGGACATTGTCTACAGAATGGATGAAAAACTTTTTAAACTCAACCAGTTGAAATTTAAGAAGAAAACAACATTGACCTCATGGAATGTAAGTATGCAGATGACAATGTTATCTCTGCTCTCCTGGAAGAGAATCTTCAAACCTCACTTCATACCTTTGCAGAAGCCTCCCAAAGAGTTGGTCTCAGCCTCAATCTGCAGAAGACTCAAATCTTTTCCCAACCCATTCTAGATCAGGTTCCAGTCTATCCCTCCACTAAGATCAATGGAGAAATCCTCCTAAACGTGGAACATTTCTACTACCTGAAAAATTATATTTTATCTAAAATGCAGAATTTCAACATGGCATCCAATCTGCAAGCTCCACCATTGGATCCCCAAGGTTGAGAATCTTCAATGACTGCGACATCCATACTGATAACAAGACCCTTCTTGTATAAGACAGTCATCCTTTCGTCTCTTCCACATGGCAGTGAAACCTGGACTTCATACAGATGGCACCTCAAGATCCTTGAGAAACACCATCAATGCTCTTTGAGATGGATCCTCTGTAACAGCTTGAAGGACAGGCATATAACATCAGTGTTGTTGAAGCAGCTAACAGCACTAGCATCAAGGTCATGATCATCTGAAATCAAATGCACTGGGCCAGCCATCTGCTTAGGAAATCAATGCAAATCTTTGCTCAGTTCAAGGAAGGTAGTCAAACAAGAGGAGAACAAAGGAAGCATTGCAAAGACTCCTTGAAGGCTTCCCTCAAGAAACACAACATAAATATCAATGCATGGAAGACCCTCGTTTAAAAGAAACTGACTTGGAGCTAACTAAGGGACACAATTCTTTGAGACACAAGTTTGATTCCATAGTCAGTTTCAGAGGCAATGTTCTATTACATTTCAGAGGATGTGCGATTCTGCAAATAGCTTTCCTGATAAACAAAATGTTCACATGTGAGCTGGATGGTATGGAATGCAATGTTACATACATCATGACAAAGACATATGACAGTACATATCACGTGTACTGAGGCAAAATGATCTCATCTGAGCAAAGTGTGGTCATCGACTCGATCTATAAGTCAATAGCATGAATGGTAAATGTTGAAAAATCAACCTATTGCATTTTGATCAACACAGTGGGAAGTTTCACTGATGGATGGCCTGCCATGATAAGAGAGATGCCAGACACTCTCAGATGCTTTTGGCCTTTCAGAGATCATAGATTCACAGAATTGCTATGGCTCAGAACAAGCCATTGTGCATGGACCAGAGGTGACCTTGGTATCTTGAATGGCATTATCTTCAAAGTAAAACTAGCACAATACATGTGCCCAAAGTTTCCTGCCAGGAGATATCGTCACAGCCACACCAAGGACATATAAGCAGATGAGGCAAGTGACACATGATATGATCTATAAACCAGGAATCAGTAGTTACATCAAGGAGAATATGCAATGGCCACCACCAGTCACACACAGGTAGAGAATCTCTACACCACAATGGGATTCCATCAGTCCCTTTGTCCAAAGTCATCACTGATCTACTGACTGTAAATGGAGACAGGTTTATCTCAGTCACTGATTATTTCTCCAAGTTTCCAGTTGTCAGATGGGTAAATAATACTTCCACAACAAACCAATTTCAGGGAATTTCAAGGAGGGTTTCTCTCCTCGAGCTCAACAAGTTACCTCACACAGTTTTCCACTGCTCACTCATTACATATTGACCAGGTCTCTATGACACTGTTCTTACATTGCCTTGCATTCACCAGTGTTTGCCGCTGTCGGTACCTTCCAGGATTTCCACAGCTGGTACTAGAAGAAAACAAATATTTTCCAATGGCACTAGGTGATATGGGTGACACTTTACTGAAAATAGAAGATCGCATTTGTAAATGTGTTTATATTTCATCAGTCCAATCAACTCTCACTGTGACTGCAACTCCAACAATCAAGCTACACAGGCCACCTATACCCAGCACTGTATCATACTAGAACCCTGTCTAAGGGAGTGTTATTCTTTCCTTAATGCTGAGCTTCACATAATATCTTGTCATTGTTCAGGACTCATTGTGGCCTTTACCAATTGAGAAGAACATTCCTAACTGATGAATAGCCAGATCTCTGACTGATCTTTGTGTCACTTACCAGGGGGGCAGATTACCAGGGGTAAGCAATGGGGCACAGGTCTCTAGCACAGAGTCTGTCCCTGTTGCTCAGAAGGGAAGGGGAAAGGGGAGCAGAGCTCTGGTCATTGGGGACTCAATAGTTAGGGGACAACAGGAGACTCACAGTTGGTGTGCTGCCTCCCAGGTGCCAGGGTTCTTGATGTCTCTGATCATTTTTTCAGAATCCTTGCAGGGGAGGGGGAGCAGCCCCAAGTCGTGGTCCATTAAGGCACCAATGACATAAGTACGAAGAAATGTGGGGATCTAAGGCAGAAATTCAGGGAGCTAGGGTGGAAGCTGAGAGCTAGGACACACAGAGTTGTTATCTTTGGATTGTTGATAGTGCCACATGCTAGCGAGGTGAAGAATAGGGAGAGAGAGGAGTTGAACACGTGGGCACAGGGATGATGCAGGAGGTAGGGCTTTTGGATTCCTGGATAATTGGAGCTCTCTCTGGAGTAGGTGGGACCTCTGCAAACAGGATGGTCTTCATCTGAACCAAAGAGGTACCAATATCCTGAGGGGAAATTTGCTGGGTTTAAACAAATTCAGCAGGGATATTGGGAACCTAAATTGTAGTTCAAGTATAGAGGAGATTGAGGGTAGGGAGGTCTGAAATAAGGTTTCAGGGTCGCAAGAGGGTATCGGCAAGCAAAAAATTGGTTTGAAGTGTGTCTACATCAATGCCAGGAGCATCCAGAATAAGGTGGGTGAACTTGCAGCATGGGTTGGTACCTGGGATTTTGATGTTGTGGTCATTTCAGAGACATGGATAGAGCAGGGACAGGAATAGTTGTTACATGTTCTGGGATTTAGATGTTTTGGTAAGAACAGAGAAGATGGTAAAAGAGGTGGGGGTCTGGCATTGTTAGTCAAAGACAGTATTACGGCTGTAGAAACGATGTTTGAAGACTTGTCAATTGAGGTAATATGGCCTGAGATTAGAAACAGGAAAGGAGAGTCACCCTGTTGGGAGTTTTCTATAGGCCTATGAACAGTTCCAGAGATTTAGAGGAAAGGATAGCAAAGATGATTCTCGATAGGAGCTAGAATGATTGGGTAGTTGTTATGGGGGGCTTCAACTTGCCAAACATTGACTGGGAATACTATAGTTCAAGTACTTTAGATGGGTCAGTTTTCGTCCATTGTGTGCAGGAGAATTTTCTGACACAATATGTAAACAGGCCAACAAGGGGTGAGGCCATATCAGATTTGGGACTGGGTAATTAATCCAGCCACGTGTTGGATTTGGAAATAGTTGAACATTTTGGTGATAGTGACCACAATTCGGTTATGTTTACTTTAGTGATGATGGAAAGGAATAGGTATACACCAGAGTGCAAGAGCTACAGCTGGGGGAAAGGCAATTATGATATGATTTGACAGGATTTAGGATGCATAGGATGGGAAGGAAACTGCGGGAGATGGGTACAATTCAAATGTGTAGCTTATTCAAGGAATGGCTCCTGTGTGTCCTTGATAAGTATGTGCCTGTCAGACAGAGAGGAAGTTTTTTTTATTTCAAAAATATACTTTATTCATAAAATACTTTGATGGTCTGTACAGTTGGACATGCCATACATATGTAAACATTCCACTTGTTTGCATACCGAAACAGAGTAATCATTCCAATTTACAGGTCTGTACGAATACATATTTAGCTGAGGCGTCAGCAGGGCCCAAATGACTGCGTGGGCCCCCTGTTCTTCTTTAGGCAGGCAGACGTTACACGGTGGTCTTTCCCCACCACGCCTTGGCGGCAGCTGCCCCAAGCACGTCCCTCAACATGTAGTTCTGGACCTTGGAATGTGCCAGTCTGCAACACTCAGTC
>NC_057711.1:65806957-65871783 GCF_004010195.1 Chiloscyllium plagiosum
GGCAGAGAGTCCAGGCGTGCATAAAGGATCTCACGGGCAGAGCCCTTCTCACCACCAGCCAAGCCATGTCTTGGTGCTTGTTGGAAGGTTCTGGCGATGAGGCATTCTGCCAAATGGCTTTGACAGTCTGCTCAGGGAACCGCTCGATAGGATCCGCCCTCTCCTTTTCCCGAAGGGTCTCAAGGACACTACGTGCTGACCACTTCCTGATGGATTTGTGATCAAAGGTATTTTTCTTCATAAACTTCTCCAAGAAGGACAGGTGATACAGAACGGTCCAACTACTCGGAGCATTCCGCAGCAGTGAGGCCAGGCCCATCCTTCGCAACACAGGGGACAGGTAGAACCTCAGTACGTAGTGACACTTGGTGTTTGCGTACCGGGAATCCACGCACAGCTTGATGCAACCACACACAAAGGTGGCCATCAGGGTGAGGGTGGCATTGGGTGTATTTTTCCCCCAGTTGCCCAGATCTTTGTACAACGAGTCCCTTCGGACCCGGTCCATCTTTGACTTCCAGTTGATATAAACTGGAAGATGGCCCGGGTGACTGCAGCAGCACAGGTTCTGGGAATAGGCCAGACCTGTGCCACGTATAATAGCAATGGCAGTGCCTCACACCTGATGACTAGGTTTTTTTCCCGCGATGGAGAGTGACCGTAGCTTCCATCTGCCCAGTTTATGCCTCACTTTGCTGATACACTCCTCCCAAGACTTGGCGCACGCCCCAGCCCCCCCGAACCAAATACCTAGCACCTTCAGGTGGTCGATCACAGGGAGGAAGTGATCAAGTGCAGGAGCCAAGGTTTACTAAGGAAGTTGAATCTCTTCTCAAGAAGAAGAAGAAGGCTTATGCTAGGATGAGATGTAAAGCCTCAGTTAGGGTGATTGAGAGTCACAAGGTGGCCAGGAAAGACCTAAAGAGAGAGCTAAGATGAGTGACGAGGCGGCATGAGAAATTGTTGGTGGATAGGATCAGGGGAAACCCTAAAGCTTTCTACAGGTATAAGGGATAATAGAATGACTAGAGTAAGATTAGGACCAATCATGGACAGTAGTGGGAAGTTGTGTGTGGAGTCAGAGGAGATAGAGGAAGCACTACATGAATTTTTTTGTCAGTATTCACACTGGAAAATGATAATGTTGTTGAGGAGAATACTGAGAAACAGGCTACTAGACTAGATGGGATTAAGGTTCACAAGGAGGAGGTATTAGAAATTCTGGAAAGTGTGAAAATAGGTAAGTCCCCTGGGCCAGATGAGATTTAACCTAGGATTCTCAGGAAGCCAGGGAGGAGATTGCTGAGCCTTTGGCTTTGATCTTTATATCATCATTGTCTACAGGAATAGTACCAGAAGACTGGAGGATAGCAAATGTTGTTCCTTTGTTCAAGAAGGGGAATAGAGACAACCCTGGTAATGATAGACCAGTGAACCTTACTTGTGAGTAAAGTGTTGGACAAAGTTTTAAGAAATAGAATTTATAATCATCTCAATAGGAATAAATTGATTAGGGAAATTCAGCATGGTTTTGTGAAGAGTATGTCATGCTTCACAAAACTTATTGACTTCTTTGAGAAGGTGACCAAACAGGTGGATGAGGTAAAGCCATTGATGTGATGTATATGGCTTTCAGTAAGGTGTTTGATGATGTTCCCCATGGTAGGCTACTGCAGAAAATACGGAGGCATGGGATTGAGGGCGAATTAGTGGTTTGGATCAGAAATTGGCTAGCTGAAAGAAGATAGAGGGTGGTGGTTGATGGGAAATGTTCATCCTGGAGTTTAGTTACTAGTGGTGTACCACAAGGATCTGTTTTGGATCCACTGCTGTTTGTCATTTTTGTAAATGACCTGGATGAGGACGTAGAAGGATGGATTAGTAAATTTGTGGATGACAAACTCGGTGGAGTTGTGGATAGTGCCGAAGGATGTTGTAAGTTACAGAGGGACACAGATAAGCTGCAGAGCTGGGCTGAGAGGTGGCAAATGAAGTTTAATGCAGAAAAGTGTGAGGTGATTCACTTTGGAAGGAGTAACAGGAATACAGAGTACTAGGTGAATGGTAAGATTCTTGGTAGTGTAGATGAGCAGAGAGATTTTGGTGTCCACGTACATAGATCCCTCAAAGTTGCCATCCCGGTTGATAGGGCTGTTAAGAAGGCATATGGTGTGTTAGCTTTTATTAGTAGAAGGATCGAGTTTTGGAACCATGGGGTAATGCTGCAGCTGTACAAAACTCTGGTAAGGCCACTCTTGGAGTATTGCATGCAGTTCTGGTCACCGCTTTATAGGAAGGATGTGGAATCTTTGGAAAGGGTTCAGAAGAGATTTACTAGGATGTTGCCTGGTATGGAGATAAGGTCGTATGAGGAAAGGCTGAGGGATTTGAGGCTGTTTTCATTAGAGAGATGAAGATGGAGAGGTGACTTAATTGAGACATATAAGATAATCAGAGGCTTAGATCGGGTGGACAATGAGAGCTTTTTTCCTCAGATGGTGATGGCTAGCATGAGGAGCCATAGCTTCAAATTGAGGGGTGATAGTTATAGGACAGATGTCAGAGATAGTTTCTCTGGGTGGCACGGTGGCACAGTGGTTAGCACTGTTTCCTCACAGTGGCAGAGACCCTGGTTCACTTCCCGCCTCAGACAACTGTCTGTGTGGAGTTTGCACATTCTCCCCGTGTCTGCGTGGGATTCCTTCCGCAGTCCAAAAATGTGCAGGTTAGGTGAATTCACCATGCTAAATTGCCTGTAGTGTTAGGTGAAGGGGTAAATGTAGGGGAATGGGTCTGGGTGGCTTGCTCTTCGGAGGGTCAGTGTGGACTTGTTGGGCCAAAGGGCCTGTTTCCACACTGTAAGTAATCTAATCTTTACTCAGAGAGTAGTCAGGGCGTGGAATGCAGTGCCTGCAACAGTTGTATACTCGCCAACTTTACAGGCATGTAAATGGTCATTGGGTAGGCACACAGACTAGAATGGAATCGTGTAGGTTAGATGGGCTACAGGCGGTGCAACATCAAGAGCTGAAGGGCCTGTACTGCACTGTAATATTCTATGTCCTATTTTGTACTTCTGATTGACTTATCTGTACTGGAGCCAGAGTGACTATGGACTGACTATAGCTCACTCTACGGACTGTAGACTTACTGACAGATTTACTGACCCTGACTGTTCTTAGTGGCCAATTGAACATGTTCAAACCCCTGGACTGATATTGGGTGATACCCTCGACTTGGTGTGCCAATACCGGCTGATTGACAACAGTTCCCCTTGGCATGACTGGGGACTACTCCCTTTTGCCTTTCAGACAGGGCCATTTGGTTGAAGCATATACAATGTTTTTGTTACTTAAGCTGCCAGCACTTGCTGTGGGTGTGATATTGACATAGCGCCATGCTGTAAAGCAATATGCCTACTCCCTTAATTGATCACTGTTGGCAAACAGGACAGGTCGACCTACTTCATGTCCATGATAAGAGGCAAGGCAAGACAGAAAGAACACGATTAAAGAACATTACAGCACAGGAACTGGCCCTTCGGCCCTCCAAGCCTGCGCTGCTCCAGATCCTCTATCTTAACCTGTTAATTTTGAAGGTTACTGACTTCTAAGGTTCTGTATCCCTTTGCTCCCTGGCTATTGAAGTATCTGTCTAGATACATCTTAAATGACCCTATCGTGCCCGCCTCTACCACCTCCGCTGGCAACACTTTCCAGGCACCCACCACCCTCAGTGTGAAGAATTTTCCACACATATCTCGCTTAAACTTTTCACCTCTCACTTTGAACTCATAACCTCTAATAATTGAGTCCCCCACCCTGGGAAAAACCTCTCATGATTTTGTTAATGTCAATTAAGTCCCCCCTCAACCTTCGTCAGAAATATGGTAAATCAGGAAGTTGTGAGTGATGCACAATATGCATAAGAAGCAAGTAGCCCTGATATACATCCTGCCCTAATTTATGAGATTGGTTCTTATTTACCAAGCGGCCTGGCAACAACGTTACAATGGAAGTTATTGGTGTGCTCAAAACAGCAGCAATGAATTGGACAAATTTACTCAAAATGAGTGGGAGATGAGGTGAGGTGCTTCTAAAGCCAACCATTCATGGACAGCAAGTGCAGGCAGTCACTGCTGATGGAGCCTGTCCTGAGGTTTGAGGAATTGCTGACGAAGATCTGGAAGAGCAAGTAGCCAGCTGGAGCCTCCAGGTACCTGTTCCAACTTTCATGTCTGGTATTGTTGCCTTCTAGTTTCCCTGAACCATGTGGAAGAAAAGCCAAATGCCTATAAATTAGGCAAGAATAGTTAACAATGAAATAGTCATACATGCAAATCAGCATTCTGCTGGTCACTCGTGAGATTCTTCTTCTGAAAATCAAACGTTGGGTAGAAAAGCGAACATTTTCTTTTCAATGTTGACAATTACTTTCTTTTCTGATTGCATGATATTTTCTCAACTGGATTACCATTGCCCAGTCATTCAAGGTTTGGAAAAATTCAACCCATTGAATCTGGTCTGTTTAGGGTATATGCATAAACATACTATCGGGTAGGGGAGGAGGTGTGGTCTAGATCACAAGGACATAACCATAAAGTTAGAGATTGGTCATTCAAAACAGAAGTTAGGAAACACTCTTCATATTTTAAAAAATGTAATAGAAGTATGAATCTTTCTCCCATTAAAAGTAATATAAAGTTGTTCAATTATCAATGTTAAATCTGAGATTGAGGGTCGGGGGGCCTCGTTCTGTGCTGTAACTTGCTTTACATTTCCTAACTACCAGGAGATGGAATATGTAAGCATATGGGGAGAGGGCTGGGGAGGGCAATACATGAATTGCTTCTGAGGAGAGCCAGCACAAACACAATAGATTGAAAGTCCACAATGCTACAGCAATCCTCTGATTTTTTTCCTATGGTGGAGTCCTGCTAAGTCAAGGAAGTTACAGGATATGTAAGCAAGGTCGATGAAATTAGTTTACAGATCAGCCATGATTTCATTTAATGGCTGAATAGTTTCAGGGGAGCTGAATGGCCTGCTTCTGTTCTTGTGTTCCATTGAATGCTATATAGTTACGCTCAACCTGCACACTGTGCAACTCCCAGTAGAACTATTTGCCTGATAAAGTTAATTTTGAAGGTTACTGACCTACAAGATAATTTTTACTGAGGTTACACCACAGGGGAGTGCCAAGGTTAAAAGTGTCTTTGAATAATGCTGATTATTTCATAAACCTTCATACTGATATATCTCTTTTACTAAGATTTGCATTGTGAAAAATTGCATTCTTAAGTAACATTTTTATAAGTAGAATACATCCAAAGAAACCATAAAAAATGCCATGTTTACAACATGTAAAGGGCATTATTCCAAAAACAAACATAGCATATGACATCATGCCAATCTGACATCTGCCTTGCACATGGGGTTTTACAGATTAATCATTTTTCTTCAACACAACTGGAGATAGGAGGATGCATCTGAAAATAAGTCTAAGTGCCAAAATGAAGTAAATAGCGTGTTGCTCTTACAGCGGCACTCAAGGATACTTCACAGATTCCTATTGTTCATTTGCATTGTTGATGAAATTATCACAAGCTTTGGAAGAATCTCAATATAGACAAAGTAGAATAAACTTACATCCTCACCACATGAGTGTAATTTGGCAGTAATCATTACTTTCAATGGAATGAAAATTTTCAGGTTCTATATAAGTGGTCAACCCATTCTGCCAATTTACTGCCCATGTGGTGAAGTAAAAGTTTACTCTAGTGTCTTTAATGTTTGTTGTTATACCTCAGTATGATGCTGAAAATAGACATTATACAATATTTTCGAACTGAATGTGAATGTCTCTGGGAAGGTTGACATTAACTATCCAAACTTAGTTTGACAGGTTGCAAGTTCACCTCAACAAGTGACAAAAGATATAAATGAACCACACAGATGTGGGGGATTAGCCTTATGCAAAATTTTAACCGACTTGTTCAGAGATGCTATCACACACTTCTGGGTAAGTGGGACTTACACACAGGCCTTGAATACCAGTCTTGAAATCACAAGAGTCCTGATACTGATTTTATATACTGGCCAGAGTATGAAAGATACCAGGTTTCACAAAAGGTACTGCTGAGCCCATTGGATTTGTATAATAATCCAATAGCTTCATGATTGCTTTAATGATTTCAGCAGTTATTTTCGGCATTTTAAACCAAACTCTCAGTCTCTGGATTATTAGTCCAGATCTTTCGATTACTAGTTCAAAATCACAATTATCATCCCAAACTCCCTAAAGCTAATTGCGTGTGGTGTTTTTTGCAATGTGGAGCATCATAAACCATTCATGCAAGACTCCCAAGTTGACAATTATTATATGAGGTATTAGTCCAAATGTTCATGTTATATTAACTCCACCCATTCTATGGTGCCACACACACAGACTTTGGCTGGAGATGAGAAAGTGTACTCTATCTTTCTGAAGGAGCAGGTGTATCTGTATAGACTCCCTTAGTTATACCTGACTAAATGTACTTGTTTTTATTACTATCATGCAATAAACCTTGTTGTTATCTAAAAATAGTGTCTCTTTTAGATATTATACAGTGGTGTATCCTCTACCATTAATCAGTAGGTGGCCCAAGACAAAACAAAAATAAAGGGAGATTAGGGGCGACAAACTACCTCAAATACCTTGACCCAATGCCATATGCTAGTTGAGGTGGCCATCTGGCAAAATATCACAACTGTGGCACTTCAACCTATAAATGACTAAAAGAATTGAGTTGAATTTTGTCAATAGACAATAGATAATAGGTGCACGTGTAGGTCATTCTGCCCTTTGAGCCAGCACCACCATTCATTATGAGCATGGCTGATCATCCTCAATCAGTATCCTGTTCTTGCCTTATCCCCATAACCCTTGATTCCACTATTCTTAAGAGCTCTATCCAACTCTTTCTTGAAAATATCCAGAGACTTGGCCTCCACAGCCTTCTGGGGCAGAGCATTCCATACACCCACCACTCTCTGGGTGAAGACGTTTCTCCTCAACTCTGTTCTAAGTGGCCTATCCCTTATTTTTAAACTGTGTCCTTTGGTTCAGGACTCACCCATCAGCGGAAACATGCTTCCTGCCTCCAGAGTGTCCAATCCTTTAATAATCTTATACATCTCAGTCAGATCCCCTCTCAGCCTTCACTATTGTGCTAACAGAAAAAAGTACATTTCTGGTAGGTATCAAGTGTTTACTTGCAAAAAAAACTATTATTTTATTATGAATAACAATACTCTGTAATAGAGGGGAACACTAATGGTACTTGGTCAGAACCAATGTGTCTTTCCATATGTGGGTATCACATGGGCCACCCGTAGAAGAAATCATTTCACATCAATTTAGAATGATTGGATGCTTTATTAGAATGCATGACTCAAGACTGCTCAAATAACACTAATCAGAGCTATACTAAGGAGCCCATTCACATAGAAGCAAAGACCTGTTCTACTAACATCACCACTTAGAATGCAATCCCCAGTTACAACCAAATTGGTGATGCATGATCAAAACTAATGTCAAGTTCTTTCAAACAGCAAGACCAACCACTAAGAGAGTGCGGTAAGAGAGACAGAAAGAAAGAGTTGCTGCTCAAGCCAACAATCCATAACATTAGACAAAGTCTCTTCCCTGGGGTGGGCGAGTCCAGAACCAGAGGGCATAGATTTAGGGTGAGAGGAAAAAGATATAAAAGAACCCTAAGGGGCAATGTTTTCACGCAGAGGTTGGTGTGTGTATGGAATGAGCTGCCAGAGAAAGTGGTAGAGGCCGGTACAATTGCAACATTTAAAAGGCATCTGGATGGGTGTGTGAATAAGAAGGGTTTACAGAGATATGGACCGGGTGCTGGCAAATGGGACTAGATTAGGTTTGGATAACTGGTTGGCACGGACAAATTGGACCGAAGGGTCTATTCCCGTGCTGTACATCTTTATGACTCCATGACTCTAAGCTGTGCTGGTCAACAACCAAGATCCTCACCAACCATCCAACTTCCAAGGCTAAGATAAGACTAATACATAACCCATAGCAACACTGACATCTCATTTCCATCTAGCCATCCACAAGTTAGAATCATTCATAACACAAGGGATTGTCAACAGGTTGGATGAGAATGTGTACAGGGTGAACTGTGATAATCATATGATTAGTCTTGTTCCCCTTATTGCCTAAACTCATATAGTAGAAATAAATCCTGAGGCAATTTACGAAAACGCAATAGGTAGAACTCAGGCAGTGGTTATCATCTCGAGGAGTGGAGCAGAAGAGAATAAATTGGGAGAGGAAAACTGAATAATGTTGTAGGAAATCCTTTGTTTTCTCAGTTTGTAGATGTGGTAAACAGTGCATAACTGTGCTAATCAGAACAGAAATGTGTCAGGTTGATCTTAGCCACCATAGTAGCAGCAGAGATGCTACAATCAGTATCATTACGTTTGCAGCAATTGAGTTCCTGTAAGGAAAGGCTCTAGCTTTCAATTGTGAGAGATAAAGGGGGAGTTTTCCCAGCTAAGAGGAGGTTGGTTTTTAATGCATGCAGAGTGTTAAATTCCCTGAAATTATGTCATCAGGATCCAAACACCTGTTGTGATTTTCCGTGTGGTCAGATCTGAGAACAGTGTGAACACCACCCCCTTAGATATGGTCGGATAGCAAATGAACCAAATGAAACATCTCTTTAAATACATTATTTCCCAAAAAGCACAAAGATTCCTCACTGTGTCTGCACTTGTCACGTTGAAGAAAGTGAGTACATATAGTTAAGTGAAACTGACCTGATAGCAACAGTACAAGGATTCAGAAAAGATTTACAATGATGTTGCCAGGGTTGGAGGCTTTTGCTATAGGGAGAGGCTGGGCCCTTTTTCCCTAGAGTGTCGGGGGCTGAGGGATGACCTTATAGAGGTTTATAAAATCATAAGAAGCATCGATAGGGTAAATAGACTCCCAGGGTAGGTTTAGAGTAAGAGTGCAAAGATTCAAAAAGGACCTAAGGGGCAATGTTTTCACGCAAAGGGTGATGTGTATATGGTATTAGCTGCCAGAGGAAATGGTGGAGACTAGTACAATTACAACATTTAAAAGGCATCTGGATGCGTACACAAATAGGAAGGGTTTAGAGGGAAGTAGGCCAAGTGCTGGCAAATGGAACTAGATTAATTTGGGATATCTGGTCGGTATGGGTGAGTTGGTCCGAGGAGTCTGCTTCCATGCTGTACATCTGTGTGACTCTGTGACTGAAATTGACCAGCCTCTGGTCAGTACCAGTCAATGATGGCCTGTTACAGGAGTAGCTCTTGCAGCTTGAATTAACTGATCTTGTTGAGGACTGCAACTTTAACAACAATGACAGTAGCAGCAAACTCAAGCAATTCCATGGAGTAGAAGGGACAAACACAAGACTGCATAGTGAAGGAGGCTTCACTCAGGAAAAGGTTCTCAGATCAAGAATCAGACTCGTTCCCTTCTCTGACTGGCAGTTCCTCCAAATGGTCAGGCTCTTGTGAAAGCTGCTGGCAGATATCAGTTGCTCTTTGGAAGCAGGCTTCTGTCTAAGAGAAGCTTAGGCTCTCAAGGTCATCGTGTTGTCACTGCAGCGCTTGCAAATTGCAACTAACAATTATAAACCAAAAATCACAGATGTTCTGATTGCAAAGGATTCCAACTATATTCATATTTTCATAGATGAAGTTTCTCTGCATTGACAGATCTGGAGAGACTGTTGTCTGCTACACCCTTCACAACACTTCTCTCCAGTTCGATGCACAGAAGCGGTAGATATCGCCCTGCACCTTTGGTGGAGATGGAGGTCGAGATGAAAGAGGGCCGTTGCGATGTGCTGTTGGTGTCTGCAGGCCCAGACCAGCTTGCTTTAATGCACAGACAACTCCCCCTCACCTCTGTCCAAGGACCTAAAGAATCATTTCAAATCCAGCAGAGATTTTCCTGCAGATCCTCCCATTTCATTTACTGTATCCATTGCTCTCAATGTGGTCTGCTGTACATCAGGGAGACAGAACAACAACTTGTGGAGTGTTTCAGGGAACATCTCTGGGACACAAACACCCAACAACCCCACCGCCCTATGGCCAACCACTTCAACTCCCCTTCCCACTCCCCCGAAGGACATGCAAATCCTGGGCCACCTCCACCACCAAATCCAAGTCACCCACTGACTGGAGGAAGCATGCCGCATCTTCCGCCTTGGGACCCAAGATTGTCGATGTGAAGTTTGCACAATCCCCCTCTGTCTGCGTGAGTTTCCGCCAAGTTCTCCAGTTTTCTCCCACAGTGCAAAGATGTGCAGGTGAGTTTGTTGGCCAATCTAAATTGCTCGTAGTATCCAGGGATATAGACGGATTAGCCATGGGAAATGCAGCATTAGGGGATTGGGTGGGGAGTGGATCTGGGTGGAATCTCTTAATGGGCTGAATGGCATCTTTCTGCACTGTAGGGATGCGATGTTTCTATGATAGCAATCATATTCCCAGCCTTTCCTCCTCATCAAGGCTGCCTAACCTTTTCACTGAAATGAAACTGAACCAGGTTCAATGAGGGATTCAGAAAAATAGATACTATGAAATTAAATAATTCATGTTGTTATAACCAGGCGAATAGTGTGGTGCTGGAAAGGTACAGCAGGTCAAGCAGCATCTGAAGTGTAGGAGAGTCGTGCAACTCGGATGCTGCCTGACCTGCTGTGCTTTTCCAGCGCCACACTTTTTGACTCTGACTCTCCAGCACCTGTTGTCCTCACATTCTCTGCAACCAGGTGAGTATGGCTAGAATGGTTTTCCTCTTTTTCCCACTTCCCATTTTGTTGTAGTAGAGGTTTCTATTTAAAAAGGAAGTTTAATTGACAATTCAGTGTTTATTTGACCCATGTGCAGCTTGTAAGACATAAGCTGGACAGGTATTCTTGAGTTAAATATATAGTGGATTAGTTTCATTGCTAAACTTCATCTCGGTAAAAATGTAAAAACATATTTGATTTCCCGTATTTGTGAGCAAACACACAGAGGCCCCAAGCATACAAATGTTAAATACGCCTATACAGATTATCTTGTAAATTTGTATAAGTAATATACAGATAAACAGATAATCAATTGAAGTTTGTTGATTGAATCCAAATGTTTTACTTTTCAATGAAACATTTTTTTTAGTCTATTTACATTTCTCTTAGAATCACTGTTGTGGGAAATCCAATGGCATTGAGTGGAAAGTTTCTGTCTGCTGAAGGATGTAGCTTCCTTTGCTCAGCAAAACAGAGTTGAATACATGCATCAAATATTGTTTGAGAAATGGAAACCGATTCTCACTGAAGCAGCTTGTATATTCTCTGTTGGATACCACTTCAAACATCACATTGAAAGCCTGTCACATGTTTGTCATTTACGGCATGCTGATTGTATATTCCAAAGAATATAGAGGGTTAGTTTAAATCTCATATCGTTTCTCCTTTGCCAATGTTTCATAACCAATGTGTTTAATTTCCAAATGACCAGACAATTAGCTTCTGAAGATATAATTCTTCATTCTTGAGAAAATGAAGGAAGCTCTCAACACCTCGAACAAATTCATTGTTTCTGCTGGGGCCTTTACATCTTCTATTGCAAGGAACTGGCTTGTAGCTCGACAGTGATGTAAATTAGTTTTTGGTTAAGAACGGCCTTTTAAGAAGTTCAAAAGAGCTCGTGAAATTACAATTCCATATTTGATATAATTTGGAGGCGTGGACAAAGTTATAAATCACACAACACCTGGTTATAGTTCAACAGGTTTATTTGGAAGCACTAGCTTTCGAGGCGCTGCCTCTTCATTACGTGGTTGTGGAGCAGGACCAGAAGACACAGAATTTATAGCAAAAGGGCTACAGTGTCGTGGAGTTGTAATGATTAAGTCTTGCATCTTTTAGAATGGGATATGCTGGTTTAGGCTCTTTAATAGTCTGTTTACATTTCTCACAGTGGCATGGTGGCTCAGTGGTAGCATGGCTGCCTCACAGTGCCAGACATCAAGTTTGATTCCAGCTTTGGAGGACTGCCTATGTGGAGTTTGCACATCCTCCCCGTGTCTGCGTGGGTTTCTTCCGGGTGCTCCAGTTTCCTCTCACAATCCAAAGATGTGCAAGTTAGGTGAATTGGCTATGTTAAATTGCCTGTAGTGTGAGGTGCATTAGTCAGAGGGAAATGGGTCTGGGTGGGTTACTGTTCAGAGGGTTGTTGTGGACTTGTTGGGCTGAACAGCCTATTTCCACACTGTAGCTAATCTAACATATAAATTTGAAAAGGGAAAAAAGTGAGGACTGCAGATGCTGGAGATCAGAGCTGAAAAATGTCAACTGAAAAATGTCAAATTTCAGAGCTGAAATATGAAAAATAGAAGATCTTCCTGACCTCTCCGCCCCCCCACCCCCACTTCGGCCTGTCACCCTCAGCTTAACCTCCTTCCACCTATCGCATTCCCAACGCCCCTCCCCCAAGTTCCTCCTCCCTACCTTTTATCTTAGCCTGCTTGGCACACCTTCCTCATTCCTGAAGAAGGGCTTATGCCCGAAACATCGATTCTCCTGCTCCTTGGATGCTGCCTGACCTGCTGCGCTTTTCCAGCAACACATTTTTCAGCTATAAATTTGAAAACTCCTTTAAAGTTACATTCTCACGGTGGCTAACAATAGGTGTTATGTTAGCTCAGATAATGTATTAAAGATGTGAACTTAAAGTCTGTCCCAATGTTGAGTCAGTTTTATTCCTAAAGTGGGACTTTCAGAATCCTACATGGATTTATGCCATTTTTGAGGAAAATGAAATGGAATTCTGCTACAGATCCACCCCAGACAAAGTGAGTGTGTGCATGTGGATGTGAGTGCAGGTGAAGGAGTGTGTGTATTTGTGCGTAAGCCTGGTCAAGTAAGTATGTGTGTGAGTGTGATGGGGTTTAAGCCTGTGAGAGGGTGCGTGCATGGGTGTGAGTTCGGAGGGTGTGTGTGTGCGCATGAGAGAGTGAGAGAGCGCTTGTTTGAGAGAGGATCTGTGTGAGTATGTAGGAGTGAGTGTGTAGGTGTAGGTGTGCACACGCGCGCACATACACTTGTGTGTGTGTGTTTGAGAGAGAGTATATAGTGCAGTGGAATCACCTGTTGTGTGACATGAACCCAAGGTCCCAGTTGAGGCCATCCCCTTGAGTGTCAAGCTTGGGTATCAGCCTCTGCTCAGCCATTTTGCATTGTTGCTTGTCCTGAAGTCTGCCTTGCAGGATGGTCACCTAAAGGTCCGAGGTTGAATGTCCCGCACCGCTGAAGGGTTCCCCGACTAAGAGGGAACACTCCTGTCTGTTGATCATTGCGCAGTGTCCATTTATCCATTGTTGTAGCGTCTACTCAGTCTCACCAATGTACCAAGCCTCAGGGCATCCCTGCCTGCAGTGTATGAGATAGACAACATTGGACAAATTCACATGAGTACCTGCCGCATACATTGTGGGAGGTGTCCGCACCAGTAATGGTGGTATCCGTGTCGACACTTTGACAGTAGCGGATGCCATGACAGGATTGTACGATGTTGTGGTCGATGTTGTCCTGAAGAATGGCCAGTTTGCTGCAAGCAATGGTTTGGTGATTATTTAAAGGCAAGAAGCAGAGGCATGGAGAAGGTTTTGGCGAGGTGCTCATCCTCATCGATAATATGTTGCAGGCTATGAAGAACATGGCGCGGTCTTTCGGCTCCCGGGAAGTACTGTACAATGAAGGTACCCTATCGGTTGCAGCCTGTATCTGTCTCCTGAGGAGGTCATTCCAGTTTCTTGTTGTGGCACATTGGAACTGGTGGTCGATGAGTTGAGCATTGTATCCTGTTCTTATGAGGGCATCCTTGAGCACCTTCAAGTGTCCGTCACATTCCTCTTCATCTGAATAGATCCCGTGTATGTATAGGGCTTGTCCATAGGGGATGGCTGTTTTAATATGTTTCGGGTGTAAGCTGGAGAAGGGTAGCATCGTAAAGCTATCCATGGGCTTGCGGTACAGTGACGCTTCTGAGGTGCCCATCCTTCATGGAGATGCATGTGTCCAAGAATGAGACAGATACTAAAGAGTAGTCCATGGTAAGTCTGATGGTGGGGTGAAACTCATTGTTATCACTGTGCAGTTATTTCAGTGACTCCTCGCCATGAGTCCAGAAGAAGAAAATGTTGTCAATTTACCTGGTGGATAGTGTTGGTTGGATGACCCATGCAGAAAAGAAGTCTTGCTCGAACCTGTGCATGAAAATGTTGGCATATTGGGGTGCACATTTGGTCCTCATGGCTGTTCCATGTGTCTGGATGAAGGAACTAGTTGTCAAAGGTGAAAATGTGGTCGAGAATAAAGCGGATGAGTTGTAGGACAGTGTTTGAAGATTGGCAGTTGTTAGTGTTGAGTGCTGAGGCTGTTGTCATGATATAGCACATCTTTATAAGAACAAACTCATTCTTCCATTCAACTAAAGAACATTAACGGAAAATTAATAGAATAAACATCCAAGCGATTCCTTTCGTGCAACTATGAAGTTTTCCTCAAAATTTATTTAATTCAATTTATTTAAAATGTTTTGTTATGGGAATTGAGGTCATATCATTGCATCATGAGAATTGGCCCTTTGATTTATAAATTTGCTATAGAAGCTGTGTTGTGAAACATTTCTTAATATTCTGTGGACTGTTAAATTTGGGATTTGTAGCTCTCAAGGTTTCCCACAAACTGAGAAAACTCTGGTCATTTGTTGAAATTTTGCTTGTTTTATATTTCATTAATTGTACATACATCTGCTGACAGAAGTCTACTGATTGGTTTCAACCAGATATAGTTGCATTTGCAAGACAGTATTTAGAATGTTTGCTCAGCTTCAAATGATTGAATCACCAAATTAATTGATTATTGTTTGATGAAATTAATGCAAACGAAGACCCCGGCATTTGCTTATTTTTGCTGTGAGCAAATATGTGTTGGGAAATATGGGAAACAGTGGATCAAAAACTGGGCACTCTACATATCAACTACTACCCCAAAAGGTTTGGAGAATTTCTGTCCAAGTAGCATTCTAAATTTTAGTTTTAAGGAAAGGGGTTTTAATAGAGGGGTTTCTGCTTGTAGTAATGTTGTGAAATTCATGGTCTTGCTTAATGCACTGAAAAATCTTTTCACACACACTTCATAAGTATTGACTTGAATGTTCAGGTACATAATTAAATACACCCACAAACAATATAGAGGAGCATTATCACAAGCATGGGGTAGTAAAAGCATTTCTGGAAAAAGGAATTCTTATCACTAAAACATACTGAGGTGCTAATTGGAACAAAATCTGGTTTACAAAAGCAAAAATATATTAAATCAAATCAAGCTGGGTCTTAAAGTATGAAAAGCTTTTACAAATATAGAATATACAATGCATTCATTTTCATTGTACATAAAAATTAGCACCGTCAATTTATTTCACATTTATCTAAAACTCATTTCTGTCACTGGTTTATGAGAAGCCTACTTCCAATGTAACTGTGTCATTGGATTTACTGCAAGCCAAACATTGATTATGATGAAAATGGTTTTGTGATATTACTTAATGTGGACTGCATGATTTTATATAAATATATAATGTATGTATATATCATTTGTGCTGAGTTTGGTTTTGTGTTTTGAATATAAAAATGAAGAAGCAGGAGTAAGTGATTCAGCCTCTTCAGCCTGCTCCACTATTTCGTACAAACATGGCTGATCTCATCTCTGCATCAGCTTCACTTGCCTGTCTTCTCTGCATAAATCTTTAACCCATTAGCAATTAAAAATCTGTCTATCTCCTCCCTAAATTTATCCAGTGTCTGAATGTTCACCGCACTCTGGGATAGCAAATTTCAGAGATTCATGACCCTTTAAGAGAAGTAATTCCTTCTTATCTCTGGTTTAAATCTGCCTCTCCTCATCCTAAAACTATGACCTCTCATTCCAGATCACCTCACAGGGGAAAATATCCTTCCGACATCTACATTGTAAATCTCCTTTAGTATCTTATATACCTCAATTAGATCACCTCTTATCTTTCTAAAATCGAATGAGTGTAGGCCTAAACTGCTCAATCCCTCCTCATAAGACAAGCATTTCATCTCTAGAATTAATCTAGTGCAACATCGGCATGGTGACCCTCCAGCCTCCCGCAGTGGTCTCCCGGCATGTGTGGAGCAGGTCTCAGTGCGGACTGGGAGCTAGGTGCTAGCATGGTCTGCAGTACTGAACTTGTATTGCTGTGTTGTCTAAAATCTTGGAATTAATGAAGCTCTGCCTAGGTACATTTGTTTCTAAGTTGCGCTGTAATTGATGATGGTTAAAACTTTCATTGAGTACATGTGACAATAAAGGCTATTCTATACTATTCTGTCGAACATAGAACAGTGTAGGACAGGGACAGACCCTTCAGCTCACCATGTCTGCGACAACCGTGATGTCTACCTAAACTATTCCCATCTGTCTGCACATTGGCTATAGTTTTCTATTCTCTGCCTGTTCGTGTGTCTAAATGCCTTTGAAAAGTTGCTATCATATCTGCTTCCATCACCTCCCCTGGTAGCATGTTCAAGGCAGCTGCCACATTCTGTGCAAAAACACTTGCCTCACACATCTCCTTTAAACTTTCCTCCTCTCGCTTTAAATCCATGCCTCCCATAATTTTATATACTTCTATCAGGTCGCCCCTCAGCCTCTGGTGCTCTAGCAGAAACAATTCTCTGAACTGCCCCCAATGCAATTACATCCTTCCTCAAGTAAGGACACCAAAACTGTACAGAGTATTCCAGATGTGGTTTCACTAATGTCTTGCAAGAACATTTCCCTACTTTTATGCTTCATTTCTTTAGCAATAAATGCCAAAATTCAATTTACTCTCCTCATTAGCTGCTGTAACTGCTTTCTAGCTTCCTGCACTTATGCACAAGGATACCCAGGTTTTTCGGCACTGAAAAATTATTTAGATAATAAATTGTCTTTTTAGTCTTCTCATCAAAATTCATAACCTCACACCTATTCACATTAAACTCCATCTTCCAGATTTTGGTCCATCTACCTAACCTGTCCATATCGATTTGTAAATTTCTTCTTTCTTCATTGCAGCCTACTTTCTAATGTCCTGCAGCAGCATCTGCAAATTTGGCTATAGTACATTCTATCTTTGCATCTAATATAGATTGTAAATAGGTGGAGCTGAGGACAGAACCTTGTGGCACTAGTTTCTGTAAAAGTATGAGATTTTCTGTGTATTGAGATTGAATGGAACAGTTGGAGAGACAATTGGAGGCAATGAGGAATTTGCAACAGCAATGGTATGAGATGGATGGCAGTTATAGGAAGGGGGAAAAGTCTCAGATACAGTCACACAGATGGGTTAACTCCAGGAAATGTAAGAGAGGTAAGCAGGTAGTGCAGGAGTCTTCTGTGTCTATCCCCATTTCAAACAAGTATGTTATTTTGGAAAACGTAGGGGGTGATGGATTCTCAGGGGAACGTAGCACAAACAGCCAAGTTTCTGGTATTGAGACCGGCTGTAATGCAACGAGGGGTACGTCAGGTTCCAAGAGATCAATTGTGTTATGAACTCTATAGTCTGAGGTACAGACAGACGTTTCTGTGGCCAGCAGCACAAAAATCAGAATGATGTGTTGCTTCCCTGGTGCCAGGATCAAGGATGTCTCAGAGAGGGTGCAGAATGTTCTCAAGGGGGAGAAGGGCCAGCAAGAGGTCATTGTCCACATTGGAATCAATGACATAAGAAGGGAAAAGGTTGAGATTCTGAAGGGAGATTACAGAGAGTTAGGTAGGAATTGAAAAAAGAGATCCTCGAGAGTACTAATATCTGAATTACTCCCGGTGCTACGAGCTAGTGAAGGCAAAATAGGAGGATAGAGCAGTTGAATACATGGCTGAGGAGCTAGTGTATGGGTGGATTCACATTTTTGCATCATTGGAATCTCTTTTGGGGTAAAAGTGAGCTGTACAATAAGGACAGATTGCACCTAAATTGGAAGGGGACTAATAGACTGGTGGGGAGATTTGCTAGAGCTGCTCGGGAGGATTTAAACTAATAAGGTGAGGGGGGTGGGACCCAGGGTGATAGTAAGGAAAGAGATCAATCTGAGACTGGTACACTTGAGAACAGAAGCGAGTCAAACAGTCAGGGCAGGCAGGGACAAGATTAGATTCCCTACAATGTTGGAAACAGGCCCTTCCGCCCAAAACGTCCACACCGACCCTCTGAAGAGCAACCCACCCATTCCCCGACATTTACCTATGACTAATCCACCTGACACTATGGACAATTTAGCATGGCCAATTCACCTGACCTGCACATCTTTGTGACTGTGGGAGGAAACCGGAGCACCCGGAGGAAACCCCTGCAGACACTGGGAGAACGTGCAAACTCCACACAGACAGTTACCCGAGCCGGGAATTGAACCTGAGTCCCTGGCGCTGTGAGGCAGCAGTGCTAACCACTGAGCCACCGTGCTGCCCTATGACTAATAAATTAAACTGCATTTATTTCAATGCAAGGGGCCTAACAGGGAAGGCAGATGAACTCAGGACATGGTTAGGAACATGGGACTGGATATCATAGTAATTACAGAAACATGGCTCAGGGATGGGCAGGACTGGCAGTTTAATGTTCCAGGATGGAAATGTGTTGCTGGAAAAGCGCAGCAGGTCAGGCAGCATCTAGGGAACAGGAGAATCGACGTTTCGGGCATTAGCCCTTCTTCAGGAGCCCTTCCAGCAACACATTTCCATCTCTGATCTCCAGCATCTGCAGACCTCACTTTCTCCTCTAATGTTCCAGGATACAAATGCTACAGGAAGGATAGAAAGGGAGGCAAGAGAGGATGAGGATTGGCATTTTTGATAAGGGATAGCATTACAGTTGTGCTGAGGGAGGGTATTCCTGGAAATACATCCAGGGAACTTATTTGGGTGGAGCTGAGAAATAAGAAAGGGATGATCACCTTATTGGGATTGTATTAAAGACCCCCTAATAATAAGAGGGAAATTGAGAAACAAACTTGTAAGGAGATCTCAGCTATCTGTAAGAATAATAGGGTGGTTATGGTAGGGGATTTTAACTTTCCAAACATAGACTGTGACTGCCAAAGTGTTAAAGGTTTAGATGGAGAGGAATTTCTTAAGTGCATACAAGACAATTTTCTGATTCAGTATGTGGATGTACCAACTAGAGAAGGGGCAAAACTTGACTTACTCTTGGGAAATAAGGCAGGGCAGGTGACTGAGGTGTCAGTGGGGGAGCACTTTGGGACCAGCGACCATAATTCTACTAGATTTAAAATAATGATGGAAAAGGATAGACCAGATCTAAAAGTTGAAGTTTGAAATTGGAGAAAGGCCAATTTTGACGGTATTAGGCAAGAGCTTTCAAAAGCTGATTGGGGGCAGATGTTTGCAGGTAAAGGGACAACTGGAAAATGGGAAGCCTTCAGAAATGAGATAACAAGAATCCAGAGAAAGTATATTCCTGTTAGAGTGAATGGAAAGGCTGGTAGGTAAAGGGAATGCTGGATGACGAAAGAAATTGAAGGTTTGGTTAAGAAAAAGAAGCAAGCATATGTCAGGTATAGACAGGATTGATCAAGTGAATCCTTAGAACAGTATAAAGGCAGTAGGAGTATACTTAAGAGAGAAATCAGGAGGGCAAAGAGGGGACATGAGATAGCTTTGACAAATAGAATTAAGGAGAATCCAAAGGGTTTTTACAAATATATTAAAGACAAAAGGGTAACTAGGGAGAGAATACGGCCCCTCAAAGATCAGCAAGGCAGCCTTTGTGTGGTGCTTCAGAAAATAGGGGAGATACTAAACAAGTATTTTGCATCAGTATTTACTGTGGAAAAGGACATGGAAGATATAGAACGTAGGGAAATAGATGGTGACATCTTGCAAAATGTCAATGTTACAGAGGAGGAAGTGCTGGATGCCTTGAAGCGCATAAAGGTGGATAAATCCTCAGGACCTGATCAGGTGTACCCTACTCTGTGGGAAGCTAGAGAAGTGATTGCTGGGCCTATCGCTGAGATATCTGTATCATCGATAGTCACAGGTGAGGTGACAGAAGACTGGAGGTTAGCTAACGTGGTGCCACTGTTTAAGAAGGGCGGTAAAGACAAGCCAAGGAACTATAGACCAGTGAGCCTGACGTCGGTGGTGGGCAAATTGTTGGAGGGAATCCTGAGGGACAGGATGTACATGTATTTGGAAAGACAAGGACTGATTAGGGATAGTCAACATGGCTTTATGCGTGGGAAATCATGTCTCACAAACTTAACTTAAGGCTTCAGAAAAGATTTACAAAGAGGATTGATGAGGGCAGAGCGGTAGATGTGATCTGTATGGACGGCGTTCGACAAAGTTCTCCATGGTAGACTGGTCAGCAAGGTTAGATCTCATGGAATACAGGGAGAACTAGCCATTTGGATACAGAACTGGCTCAAAGATAAAAGACAGAAGGTGGTGGTGGAGGGTTGTTTTTCAGACTGGAAGCCTATGACCAGTGGAGTGCCACAAGGATTGGTGCTGGGTCCATAAATGATTTGGATGCGAGCATAAGAGATATAGTTTTTAAGTTTGCTGATGACACCAAAATTGGAGTTGTAGTGGACAGCGAAGAAGGTTACCTCAGATTACAACAGGATCTTGATCAGATGAGCCAATGGGCTGAGAAGTGGCAGATGGAGTTTAATTCAGATAAATGCGAGGTGCTGCATTTTGGGAAAGCAAATCTTAACAAGACTTATACACTTAATGGTAAGTCCTAGGGAGTGCTGCTGAACAAAGAGAACTTGGAGTGTAGGTTCTTAGCTCCTTGAAAGTGGAGTCGTTGGTAGATAGGATAGTGAAGAAGGCGTTTGGTATGTTTTCCTTTATTGGTCAGAGTATTGAGTACAGGAGTTGGGAGGTCATGTTGCAGCTGTACAGGACACTGTTGGAATATTGTGTGCTATCGGAAAGATGTTGTGAAACTTGAAAGGGTACAGAAAAGATTTACAAGGATGTTGCCAGCGTTGGAGGATTTGAACTATAGAGAGAGGCTGAACAGGCTGGGGCTGTTTTCCCTGGAGCATCGGAGGCTAAGGGGTGACCTTATAGAGATTTACAAAATTATAAGGGGCATGGATAGGATAAATCGACAAAGCCTTTTCCCTGGGGTGGAGGAGTCCAGAACGAGAGGGCATAGGTTTAGGGTGAGAGGGGAAAGATATAAAAGAGACCTAAGGGGCAACGTTTTCATGCAGAGGGTGGTACAGGTATGGAATGAGCTGCCAGAGGAGGTGGTGGGGGCTGGTACAATTGCAACATTTGAAAGGCATCTGAATGGGTATATGAATAGGAAGGGTTTGGAGGAATAGGAGCCAGGTGCTGGTAGGTGGGACTAGATTGGGTTGGACATCTGGTCAGCATGGATGGGTTGGACTGAAGGGTCTGTTTCCATGCTGTACATCTCTATGACTCTAAATTAATAACCATTGCTATAGCTTGGTGAATGTTTTAAAAGCACAGCTTGTGAAGGTTATTTTTCAGAACATTTGGGCTTTTATTTACCGTAGAAGTGTTTATAACCTTGCAAAGATAAAATTGTGCCTCGAGATTTTTGTTAGAAATTTCAGGCCATGATTTTAAGCTCGGGGGAAATAGCCATAACTTATAAAGAAAGAGAGACAGACAGACAGTGAGTGTGAGAGAAGGAGAGAGAGAGAGAGACTTTTTTCAAATTTATTTTCAGTTTTGAACAGTTCTGAAGACGTTTTCATGTATAAAGATGTTCTAGGGAAGGGTAAAGATAATTAAATCTGTTAGCATTAGATTCACTTGGAGTAAGAAATTGATTATAATCTCAGACTGCAAGTGTTTGAATAAAACCCTGAAAATGTTATTTGAAGCTGTACATATTTAACTCAGGTGTATGAAAGAAAGAAGCTGTCAGATTTTCAAAACTGTGAGTTTAAGTCAAACTAAACCCATTGAGATGTTAGAGAAAGGGAGTTTCTGCTGTGGGTAATCAACGGGAGGTGTTGTTGGGGGTACCATGCAAGATCTGTAGTGTTTTTGGAATTAATAGAAGTGAGTTTCTCTGTGTGTTTCAAAGCCTATATGTTTGTGTTGTAAATATATTATATGGTTTATTCTATTTTATCTTCATTCCTCTGTTTAATTAAGTTCTGCTTTATTGTTAAAAGCAAAATTTAAACCTTGATATTGATGGTTCAGTGAAGACCACCGTGCTAAGACCAAAGCAAAACAAAATATGATTGATTAAGTCAGGTTTCAGACTTGGTTCTGACTTGCCCAGTAATACACCAGTTGTGATCATAATAGTATTTTCATTTAAAATATGAGAGGAGTACTAGACAGCAGTATTATTGTGTATGAACATATGACTCAGGAACAGGAGTAAAGCTGGTTCAATAGATTTATGACCACCAGTTCCAGAAACTCCTACAAGAAGAAAGATGTTTTCTATATGCATCTACATGGATCTTATATTTCACTCCAGTTGCCTTTAACACTTCTAAATTTAGCAGATATAAGCCAAGCCTATGCAATATTTATTTATAAAATAATATGCCTATTCCAGGTATAAAGGGCTTTTGCCCCGAAACATTGATTTCGCTGCTCCTTGGATGCTGCCTGAACTGCTGTGCTCTTCCAGCACCACTAATCCATATTCCAGGTACTAGTCTAATAAATATCCTCTGAACTTCTTCCGATGCATTTACATCTTTCCTTAAGTAAGGAGACTGTTATGTTGACAATACTTCAGATATTCCCTCACCAATGCCCTATATATCTGAAGCTTAACTTCTATACTTTTATATGCAATTCCCATTGCAATAACCAAAGGCATTTGATTAGCTTTCCTCATAATTTGCCGTAGCTGCACACTAGCCTTTTGTGATTTATGCACTGAGACCTCAGATCCGTGTGCAGCTTAGAGCTCTGGAATCACTCACCACTTAGATTGTGTGTTTTAATTTTTATTTGTTTCTTCTAAAATGAACATATTTTCCCACATTATGTTCTATTTGCCAGATCTGTGCCCACTCATTTGACTCATCCATATCCTTTTGTGGCATCTTTATACTCTCTTCATAACTTATTTTCCTACATATCTTTACGTAATCAGTAAATTTAAAATCCATACTTTCAGTTCCTTTATCCAAGTTGTTTATTTTTATTCATTCATGAGATATGGGTGTTGCTAGCTGGCCCAGCATTTTTTGCATATCTCTAACTGCCCTGAATAAGGTTACCTTGAGTTGTCTTCTTGAGGTCCTGTAGTCTTTGAGGTGGAGGATTGCCTGCAATGCTGTTAGGGAGGGACTTCCAGGATTTTGCTCCAGCATCAATGAAGGAATGTCAAATTCAAAGTCAGGTTGGTGTGTGATTTTTTAATAAATTCTATAATATCAAGGCCTCACTGGCATTTCACTCATTCCATCTTACCAACAATAAAATGACCAATTTACATTTATCCTCTGTTTCTTACGAGCTAGCCAATCTTCTAACCATGCCAACAAGTTATTCCCAACACCATGAGCACTTAATAGAATAGTGTTTGATATGACACCTAATTAAATGCCTTGTGCAAATCTAAATATCCGTCAGTTCCCCTTTATCTACATCATATTCTTCAAAGAATATGAGTACATTAGCCAAATACAATTTCTTTTCACAAAACTATGAGAACTTTGCCTGCTTCCTGTGAAATACTCTAAATGTCTTGCTTTACCATTTTTACTAACTCATCTAATATCTTCCCTATTACAGATGTTAAGCTAACTGACCAGTACTTTCTTGAATTTGACAATTGGTTTAGAGGGAGGGAGGAGTGGTGCCACAAGTAGTATTATAAACTTAAATAATGGCAAATATAAGGGCCTGAGAGCAGAGCTAGCTGAAGTAAATGGACAAGTTACGATAGAGATAAGTCAATGGAGACGGCAGACATTTAAGGGGATATTCTAGAATGCACAGAATATTTACATAGGTCTTTATTATGATAGATACAATTTATATGATAGAAATAGCTATAAATCAGAAAATGGAAGGAATGAAGGAGCTAAAGACAAGTATAACAACCATGAAAGCTGTAGTTTCTTGATTTCTGTATTCTTTCTGCTTTGAATAAAGAAAATGCATTTACTTTTTCCTTTTGTAAAAGATCTTCCCCAAATCAAGGGGTAATTTTGAATAATTAAAACGAATGCATTGACTATCTCACTAGCCATTTGTCTCGGATGAGGTACATTGGGAGGTGGGAACTTATAGAGTCATAGAATTATACAGCATGGAAACAGACCCTTCGGTCCAACTCATCTGGACTGACCAGATATCCTAATCAGATATCCAGATAGGCCTATTTGCTAGCATTTGGTCCATATCCCTCCAACCTCTTCCTATTCATGTGCCCATCAAGAAGCATTTTAATAGTTGTAATTGTACCCCCCTCCACCATCTCGTCTGGCAGCTCATTCCATACCTGCATCACCCTTGAAGTTGCCCCTCAGGTTCTTTTGAAATCTTAACCCTGTCACCTTCTAACTAAGCCTTCTAGTTTTAAAAGATCCTTTATTTTGCTCAAAACCACTTTCCTGGTGATTGTAATTACCTTTAGCTTTTCCATTCCTTCCATTTCCTTGTGGAACTACTCTTCTCTCCCTCTAACTGATTGTAAAATTCAATCACATTATGGCTGTTGAACACAATTGTACAAAGTTTTGGATGATATGGAAAAAGGAAATTTAGAAGAAAATGGTTTTTGATGTTAAAACATGAAAAACATGTACTAACATTGTCAAATGTTCTTTCCACAAATGCATGTGATTTTAGTTTTGATTTCATGTAAAGCGCTGAGCAGAGAACGTTCTTGATGCTTGGGGGAAAGCCCTTACTTTCATTCCAAAGCCAAGTTTTCACATCACTACAGGGCCATACCTAGGCATTCAATTACGTAGGAAGATACTTGGATTATGGGGAGAGTTTCGCATTAACTGCAGATCTGCAAGAGTGGGGAATGGTGAGCTTGGGTCTCGACAGAACTGTACAGTATTTAACCCACAAGGACACTTGGGATGGTAACCACTTTAAAATTCTTAAATCACATCTTAACTCCTCACTTTCAATTTTAACAGAGGCGTGATGATGAGCAAACAATTCGTTTTCAGGTTGAAAAGGTTTTCAGGGGTGAGCAGGCTTCATATTATTTGTTTTTTAATCAAGGATGTTGGGATTTCTGGTCCTGGAGGAATCTGACTGGTAACAGGAAATGGAAGTAAGGTCCATGAAGTAAGTACTGTACCTTCATTTAACTGTTTGTGGGTCCAAAGGAGCAACAGCATCTCCCCCAGGACCTCACAGCATTTGGTCATATCGCTCTCCACTAACAACGTCTAACTTGATCTCCAGCTCTACAAAATGTTGCATTTTAAATCAGCTCTGACTCCTTTTCAAAAATTAGACATACCAAGGCATTAATTAATAGATAAGTAATGCTGTATGACCATTATTTTTTGTTCTAGCCTCCATGGTGATCATCAAACCAAAATATTTTGTGTCTTGTTCCCTCCTCACTCTGCTGGTTAAGATACAACATTGCCAAACTCAAAGAGGAAGTGAAAATAAAATCTATAACACATAGGTGAAAATTGTGGCTGATAAAAATGTACTGAATACCAAATAAAGTAAAAAAAAAACTTTGCAACTCTTTCCAAAACATTCTTTTCCTGGTAACTACTATTTAAACTCTACTGAAACACTTAGCTTTTTATGACTCAGAGAAGGAAACAAGCTGAGACTTGTTACCCTACTCTGAGCCTTGTCTTTGCAGTACAGTGTAAAGCTGGCATGCTTTGGAAATCCCTTTTGTTTTTAAGTGGATGCACAATCACATTATCAATGCATCTCAAAGATAAATTGTTGGTCACATTTTCTCCCTCGGATAATTATATTTCTGTCATTTCTTTAAATCTTGCTTTCCTTTAGGGAAAGTGCAGCAATTAGCAACAAGATGTTTGCTAACTCAAGCTGCATTCTACATTTCTTATGATCTCTCAACGTTGTGTTTGACCATCACTTCAGTATCAGATTTATTACTGCACTGAAGACCATGTTACCCATCAAGTTCATGCCAGCTCCTTAATAAAGTCAAACCCTGTTACATGTTTATGATATTTACAGGTAAAACTAGGACAATCTTCTTGGAAATGAGCACTGCAGTCATTTGGCACTGTGGGTAACCAGCTCGGGACTGTTCTACATAGTGCATCATACCATCTGTTACAATGTGTACAGTTCAAACCTCCACAGCAAATAAAACATGTTCCAATCACAATGTTACGTGCTACTTGTTCAATAACCCAACCTCGACTAAGAACTTACTACTAATTTGAACAATAAGATTTTCTTTCCTTAATTCTTAACAAATAATAGAAAATTTGAACTATACAGAATCAACTGTTAGATTGTTTAGTCTGTTCACAAAGATGGGGTCATGTCTGACCCCATGTGAGCTTTCCTTTTTATTCATCCATGAGATGCAAGCATTGGATGCCACCCAGTATAAACTTGAATTCACCCAAAATGCTGTTGCCCTATCCTTGTCACCAAGTCCCATTCACATGCTTGCTCGCTGACCTATATTGGATTCTAGTCATCCAATGCCTCGCTTTTGAACTTCACATCCTGGTTTTCAAATCCCTCCAAGCCTCACCCCATCTTATCTCTGTAATTTCCTCAAGCCCCACAACCAGCTGAGTTGTTTGTGTTTATTTAAGTTCAATCTTAACTGGAACTGTGCCTTCAGCTGTCTAAGCCCAAAGTTCTGGAATTCCCTCCCTAAATTGCTCCCGCTCTCTGCCTTTCTTTGTTCATTAATGAGACATCACAACACTAATTTCTTTGAACATGAAGAGAGACTGGATTGGTTTCACTGAAGTTTAGAAGAATGAGGAAGGAATCTCACTGGAACCTAAAAATTCAAACAGGATTAGACAGGATAAATGCAGGAATGATGTTCCGAATGACTGGGGTGTAAGGAACTGTTTAGGACTGAGATTTCTTCACCCAGAAATTAGTGAGTCTGAGGAATTCTCTGCCACAGAAAGCCGTTGAGGACCAACATTAAATGCTTTCAAGAAGGAGTTGGATATGGTCATTAGGGCTAAAGGGATCAAAGGGTATGGAATGAAAGCAAGAACAGGCTACTGAGTAGGATGGTCAGACGTGATTATTTGAATCATGGAGCAGGTTCAGAAGAGTAGATGGTCTTCTTGTGCTCCATGTTTCTATGTTTCTAAGCTCCTGGCCATCTTCATTAATCTCTCCTTATCAGCTTAGTGTCACCGTTTGCTTTATAATAGTCATCTATGAAATTCATTGGGACTTTAATTAAAGATAATATGTACATACAAGTTGTTGATTTTAACTTGCCGAATTTGTTAATGGAAAGGTAACAACCCAAAATTTACTCACTGCCCTACTAACACCAATATTTTACCCATTGTCACATCAGTAACTCACCAAGCCTCTTCCAACAGCACCTTCCAGACATCTCTACCACCTGGAAAAACAAAGGCACCATCTACAAGTTCCCCTCCAAATCACACACCATCCTGACACATCACCATTCTTTCACTGTTGTAGTGTCAAAATCCTCAGACTCCTACCCTAGCAGTGCTGTGAATGGACATAAATGCCAAAGGCTGCAACAGTTCAGATAGGTACACAGAGTGGCAAAGAAGGCATTTAGCACACTTGCCTTCATTACTCATAGGAGTTGGGACATCATGTTGTGGTTTTACAGGTCATTGGTGAAGCCTCTTTTGGACTACTGTCTACAGTTTTGGTTGCCCTGTCATAGGAAAGATATTATTAAATTGGAGAGGGTGCAGAAAAGATTTACAAGGATGTTACTGGGATTGGAGGGTTTGAGTTACAAGGAGAGGCTGGATAATCTGGGAATTTTTTCACTGGAGTGTAGGATGTTGAGGGGTCACCTTATAAAATCAAGAGGGGCAGAGATAATGTGGAGAACAAATGTCTTTTCCCTGGTGTTGGGGAGCTCAAAGCAAGGGGGCATAATTTTACAGTGAGAGGAGAAAGATTTAAAAGGAACCTTAGGGGCAACTTCTGCGCACAGAGGGTGTATGGAATGTACTGCCAGAGGAAATGGTAAATGCAGATACAATTACAACATTTCAATGGGTACACGAATAGGAAAGGTTTAGAGGGATTTGAGTCTACCGCAGGCAAATGGGACTAGTTTAGTTTGGGAAATTTAGTTGGCATGGATGAGTTGAACTGAAGGGTCTGTTTCCATGCTGTGTGACTCTATGACTCTAAGAAGGTAGCTTACCAACACCTTCTCCAGGGAACTTAGGGATGGGCAATAAATGTTGGCCCAGCCAGTAATGTCCACACCCCATTACTGAATTAAAAATATCACTGGGTATCTGGGGACGACAAACATTTTTTATTATGCTAATCCAGGTCCTTTGACACACAATTTTGGACAGGAATAGTCAGAACATATACCATTCTTTCTACTGTTCCAGACTTCAGCTTGTCTGATGTTACATCCCGCTCCAGAATAATGCTGGTGGCAAATTGATCTCCAGGTAAAACTTTCCTAAAAGGCTTCCATCGGGATGCTCATTCAGGGTGGATACTCACCAATTTTATTTTAGTGAGATGAACAGATGAACTGCCGGTGTACCCTGCTGGTCATCTATTTCTGAGTTTAAAATCTTCCCTTGTGAATGAAAGCCCACTCTCAGGATTTAGAAATTGTAGCTTAGATTAGATTAGATTAGATTACTTACAGTGTGGAAACAGGCCCTTCGGCCCAACAAGTCCACACCGACCCTCTGAAGAGCAACCCACCCAGACCCATTCCCCTACTAATTTGTTCATTTGAAAAATTTAATTTAATGTGCTGTCTTTTCTCTCTTTCTTTCTTATAGCCTTAAATCATGAATTATTCTACCGTGACCTGAATTGTTCGTCTTTAAAGATAGTCAGTTTCATTCAAACAATGGAATTAGAGCTAAGACTTGTCAACACTTCCCTACTCTAGCCAAGCATGGAGTCATAGAGGTGTACAGCACGGACACAGACCCTTCAGTCCAACTGGTTCATGTCGATCAGATATCCTTAAATTAATCTAGTCCCATCTGACAGCATTTGGCCCATATCCTTCTAAACCCTTCCTATTCACATACCCATCCAGATGCATTTTAAATGTTGTTATTGTACCAGCCTCCACCACTTCCTCATATCATGAAGATTTTTTTTCATCTCTGACTGGTCCTACTCAACATGACCAAATGATTGAGAAGGGTGCTGCAGCTATTTTCCAAATACACAATGAAATGTGTTGTCAACTTTGTGAAGACAATGCAGACCCAATATCAGGTTTGTACACCCATGTGCTCACTCGATATTGCTGGCCTGTTCATTAATGTGCTGCTGAAGAAAACCATTGACATTTGTACTGTGTTCGGATGCCATGGCAATCTGGACATGCTGCCATTGTCTGAATTTGTATTCAGTGAATATATGAACTAATCAGCAACACCTGCAGTTGCGTTCAGCTTTAATGACACCACGTATATCCAACTAGATAGTGTTACCACGAATTGTCTCTGTATCCAACTGTCACTCATATTTTTATCAGTTTCCATGAGAAATGGAATGATTCCAATCTCCTATCCCTTACATAATTCAAATATGTAGAGACACCTTTACTATAAGTGAATCTCCAGCTATGTGTAAGAATTTCTTTATATACCTTAATTGACTGCATCCCTTGCTCAAATTCACCTTTGAAGTAGAGCAATCTAATAATCTTCCTTCCCTTGACATGCGAGTTGAAAGTTTGCTCTCTACTGCAAGCCTGCTTTTGCTCCTTAATATATGCTTTGGAATTGCTACAACTCCAGAAATCATTTTTGTTTAACCTTATTGGCAACATTATAATAAGGTCCAAGCCATTGTTCTCCACAGGAGATTTGATGCCAAAGCAAGACACATTAAAGCTATTCAGCAGGATAATTATCACCTGGATCATTGCTCAATCATACTCATGACTGGGCCAAAGGCCACTAATTTCTGTCCAGTTTGCCTCCAATTATGCTGAAAGGTTAAGATGTCTCAAAACTGCGAGCAATAAGTGAATGTAATTGTCTCACCCTGCTAAAATATAGAAGCAACACAAGTGATGGTCTTCATTAACAGGATGTTGCCATCTTCCAAAAAAAAATTCTGCCTTCCACACAAATAAATAATGTCATATATGAACTTCAGTGCAGGTGAGATACCTATTATGCAGTTTGATTAGATTAGATTAGCTTAGACTCCCTGCAGTGTGGAAACAGGCTCTTCGGCCCAACAAGTCCACACCGACCCTCTGAATAGTAACCCACCCAGACCCATTTCCCTCTGACTAATGCACCTCAGTTCTTATGCTCCAACAGTCATTAGGACTTATCAAACAGTATATCTCTTCAGCTGATCAAAACAGTTAGAATATTAACTGTACTCAACCAGTCTGTACTTGCAACCAGCCTGTACTGCAAAATTCAGATCATTATGCCCAATATTAGTTGTGATTCATGTATTATTGAGATTGGGACTAACAAGAAATTTAAGAACATTAGCCTGGTTTGCAATATAGCTTACTAATGCTTGCCCTAAGAGCTACATACATTCGTACGCAAGGCTCAGTCACCGGTAGGCATAAGGGATTTTTCAAAAATTGCACCTTTCCAATCAAACATAAGATTAAGGGACACTGTTCCTTGCTGGATTCCCCATTGAAATGCCTTGAACAACCCAAGTAGACTTGCCTTTTTTAAGCTTAAACAAACACTTTGGGATAACTGTTCTCTGGTGTAATCTCTTTGGCAATGGCTTAAACAATCTGAGTTCACTTGTCAACCAACCAGTAACCTGTTTCTCTCACAATATAAATTGCCATTTCCTTTGGGATTTGGCATTCGTGCAGTTCTGCTTTGATGGGTGCAAGACAAAAGTCTTCAATAGCATATCTTTTTATTGGGATAATTCTTTTACACAATGAGTGGTTTAGATCTGAAATACATGGCCTAACATTATTGTCAAGGCTGGTTCAAATGGAGCTTTTAAGAAAAAATTGGATTATTATCTGAAAACAGAATCGATAAAGGTAGGAGAGTAGTGCCTGGAAAATTGCTCTTTCGGAGAGGCAGCACAGAGCATTACAGGCCAAATGGTTTTCTTCTGTTCTGTAACAATTCTATGATTGTTTAATACTGAAATGGTTTTGATGAAGATTGGGTGACAATTGTTTGCAAGAAAACCAACCAAATCAACATTTTGAGATATGATCCATTAAACAGTGAAAAATATCATGCTGACATGTTCCCTATTTTCTGTCAGGCATTAGAGCCTTTACTCATTTAAGTTGATATAAAATTGAAACACTGAAAGCTAATACATCCTACATATTTTGACATACATTACACATAATCCTCTTATTATTTGCCAGTTAATTTAAGTGAACAATAGGAACTTCTATACTTGTCTACCCATCAAAAGGTCTTATTGGTAACATGATGCTCTACACCTCAAGAAAGTCTTGCTGTACTTAAAGGGTTGAGTTTAGAAATTTCTGATTCTGTTAGTCATACACAATGTATCATCTTTATCCTGAGTGTGACTAATGATACTCATTAAAGTCAGAACAACAGTAGTACAGTTACATCTCACAGAGGACTAATATACCATACAACAAAGCCATTTATTCTCTCTCCCTTGAGCAATCTGTTTGTAGTTCTATGAATGTGTGAATTATGTTTCACTCCAGTGCTCAAAGGTGGACTTTCTTATCTTTAAAAAAAAAATCTTCAATGTGGCAAAGGGCAAACTTCACAACAAATCAGACAGGACAAAACCCTGCCTGAAGCTTCTCTAAAAGACCTTCAGATATTAGCCATATCAAATAACTTCAGAATTTTTAAAGTTTGCAAATAATGTGGAATCTTCTGTTTCAAATCACAAATGCTGGTGTCATTCACTTCTGCAGTGACTTTGCCCAAATGGAAAACTTTAATATTACTGTTGAGAATGACAATCCATTATCAAAGCCAGAAGGGAAAACACTTCACTGTGGCTCTGAATCTCATCTATTCTTGCTGGTTTGTTGTTTAATATACTGCAAATACTAATTACGCTTATGACCTAAAAGTGCCTCATGTAAGATTAGCCACTCCTTTAAAAGAAAGATCTTTGTAATAGAAATCCAACCTATAGATATCAAAGTGTGCCTTTCTTCTACCTTACGGCACCGAAAACTTGCTCACTGAACATGATGTGTTGCTACATACTGACTGACAGCACTGGCTCACTCTATACAAGGTGAGTTGGTGCATTTCATGGAGTTATAGAGGTCTATAGCACTAAGAAAGGCCCTTTATTGAGCCTCCTCTGGTCAAAAGCAACCACCTATCTATTCTAATCCCATTTTCCAGCACTTGGCACATACCTTTGTATGCCTTAGCATCACAAGTGTACATCTAAACATTTCTTAAATGTTATTCGGGTTTCTGCATCTACCACCCTTACAGGCAGTGAGTTCCAGATTCTCACCACTCTCTGAGTGAAAAAAAATTTCCTCACATTTTCTCTAAACATTCTGCCATATACCTTAAATCTGTGCCTCCAGTCATTGATCCCTCCAGCAAGGGGAAAGGTTTTTACCTGTTGATCTTGTCAATGCCCCTTATGATTTCATACATCTCAAACATGTCACTACCTCAGTCTTCTCTGCTACAAGGACAATAACCCCAGTCTATCCAATTTCTCTTCATTACTAAAACAATCCAGGCCAGGCAACATCCTGGTTAATCTCCTCTGCACCTTTTCCAGTACACCTGTATCCCTCCTATAATATAGATTCCAAACTGAACACAATACTCTCGTTGTAGCCTAACCAATGTTTTAAATAAATCCAGCATAACCTTCATATTCTTTGACTCTTTGTCTTATGTAATAAAGGCACACATCCCATATGCCTTGATTTACATTGTTTTCTTTGATCCTGAATGTTATGACCCAATTCCAACAAGTATAGTTTGCATTTAATAGATAGAATTCTGAGAATTAGTTCAACTCCCAATGGAGTATGGAATTAGAAGGTTATGGTGTTATGCAAAATAAAGGGGAAATTATTTGTTGGGATCTGAAACAAGATTCTAGATTAACAGAGAACGAGATCAAATAATTTTTTTACCTCTGATTTGCAGCTTTATACAGCTACAAAATGAATGCACTCAGTGTATGGAATCTTGTGTCCTCCCAGTGGTGAGCTTAGTGGGAGAGAGATATTTAATCAGGCATGAATGTAGTTGCAGACACCTTCCCATTTCTGCCCCAATTAAGTCTGTGGAGGAATGACCCCTGACGTCAGACGTGTACACCCTTGTGTACAAAATGCCAGGAGATTAGGTTGTTTGGTCCATGCAATGCATCCTTTCATTGCCCATCATCACAGTATTAAACTGCAGTTTTCAATTTTTCTGGAGCTTTTACTTAATCTCTTTCCTGAGTCATTCGATATAAAAAGAAAAACATTGCGCTATGTTTTATTTTAATCCTTTGGTGTAACTAAATACCAAAAAAGGTGTAACCTCCTTCATAAGTGTGTACATGTCAGATGCAAAGAGAAAATGTGAGAGAAAATCTTGAGGCAACAAATTATCCAAAGTTTAATTGTTTACAGTATAGTTTTATTTGCAATAGATCAGCCTTCCCCCGTGTACCCAGCAGAACAATAACAAACACTTCAGATATGATAGGCATGATCATTTCCACCTTGATGGAAGGACACTAAACATTTACATTCTTTAAAATATTTAATGAAATTACTTCTCACTGAGTTCATTTTAGCTGCTCTGAAAAGCAACAAGAAAGTTGGACTTGCTATGAAAGCCGACCAGATTCAGAATCAGAGAAAAAATGGTCTGATCTGAGACTGGTGCATTCCTCTCCGCATGTGTATCAAAAGAAAATATTCTGTCAACACCCATGTGCCCCTGCACTCCCTGACCTACTTTAATAACATTCACTAAGGCAGCAGAAAAGCGAAAGCGATTGTATGCACATCATTGACTCTTAATGTTTGCAATTGTGAAGATTATTTTTGTAGTATTTTGTTCCTGTAACAATTTGGATATTTTCAGATTTATGCAAGAAATCTCCTTACAGTTCTTGCCAAATTGTAAACAAAGATGTTATTTTACAGAATCAGTGAAGTGGGTTAGACGTTGGAAATACTACTCTCAAAGAATAACAAACATGATATCCACAGTCAAGGAGCCTTGAATAACATGTTAATACTTCATAAGAAAAACTAAAATTAGGTAAATTTTGCTGACTGGGCTCTTTTGCAAGAAGGGCCTCCAATTTTAATATATGTGCCTTTTATTTGGAGACTTGATGACATTACTGAAACTGACAATTTTGCAGTAGGTGGTAGTTTGTGGTAGGTATACCATTCCTTTATTCTAGTGCCATAGTGATCTACACTGTTGAGTTAAATTTGGATTCCTCATGATACAATGTTTGTATTTAATAATGTCAGTCTGCTGTGTTCTAATTGCAATTCGATTCACCAGATGGCAAAGAATGATGCAGCCCGGACAGAGCAGCTGTTTACTATTCCATGTTCATGTTTGTTGTTGAGATCAGTTTAGGTCACTATGCCTTGTTATTTTTTAAAGATAGTTTCTATGGCATAAACTGTCTGAAGGCCTTAGGCAATGGATGGCTGCTCATACTTGATAAGAACAAATTATCCAAATTAGTGTGAAGATAAACAAGAAAACAGAGCTGGGAATGTGGACAGGAAGCAACTCTGTCACCAGTAAACAAAAGATGTTCTCAGTGTCAGCCTTTGTTGAAGTACCAAAACCCATGAAGCATCAAACCAGCATCGAAGGCCTTTCTGTTTTCAATGCCATCCCAACTAATGAAGCATGCACAGTTTCAAAGGGTCTTAACAGTTTTAAAAAATAGCTTTAAACAGTGCACTGCATCCAATACAAATTCAAAAGGAACCTCATACACAATTTAACAAACTTAACTCATGTATCATTTTCTCTCAAAGTTAATTTCACATTAATATGACATAATTTAGGAGTCAGGAAATATTTTGGGGAATTTAGCCACTTTTCAGCAAATATGAGCAACATTTAAATGTTTTTGTTACATAGGATCACTACTATGTCTAACTTTTGTACAATCTCATTTCCAATCTGACACTTCTTTTCATCCTTTGAAGTGAACAGTGTAAAATGCATCAGTTACTCTCTCAGGGAAATGAGCACTAAAACATGCACAGAGTATTGATTCCCCTGTGTAATACGTTGTTCAACAGAAGTAACTTAACACATTTGTAAACTGAAACCATATCACTTCACAAATCACCCACAAAGGAGTACTGGCAGGAAAACATCATGTTTGCTTATATGAAAAGACATGGTAAAATATGGAAAACTTTGATTATCCCAGTACAGGAGTTGATGTGCTAGGGATTGGAAAGAACAGCAAAAGTAGATTTGCTCATACCCTAAAATGTCATCTGGACCATTTTCATGCAATGCATAGTGTCCTGGGAATTGGGTGCCTGACAAGAGAAATATCCAATCAGAGATGTTCTGTCAAAAGGCTCAGTGTTGACCTGCATGGGAACATGAGAAAGGGAATTGCTGACCTGATTGAGACTAGCAGCAGGCCTAGCTAACATGCTGCTTGTCAACTTTATGAACAGATCAGCAGGCAATTTGGTGAGAAGTGACTGTCCAGCCAAAAAATCAGAGGAACAAACCTTAGCACACAGCAGATGGTGCTGGAGTGCAATCACAACAAGAGGAAGCCCAGGAATTAGCGGGGGTGGGGTATGGTTGGAGGTGGAGATTGATGGGGATATTGTGGGACAGGGGGTGAGATGAAGTTGTGGAGCCTGGTAGAGCTTCAAGTCTTTTGAAATATCAGGTCTTAGGTATCCATTAATCCTCATGTGGTTGGACTGGGGTGGACAAAGTTAAAAATCGCACAACACCAGGTTAAAGTCCAACAGGTTTATTTAGAAGCACTAGCTTTCAGAGCGCTGCTCCTTCATCAAGTGGCTGTGGAGCCAGATCATAAGACACAGAGATCCGACTCTACAGCTACCGAATGAAGGAGCAGCACTCCGAAAGCTAGTACTTCCAAATAAACCTGTTGGACTTCAACCTGTTAATATGTGTGATTTTTAATTTTGTCCATTAATCTTGGCTTATTTGGAGCATAGAAACTGAAAAAAAAACTTGGTTGGCCTGTTTCTGTGCTGTAACATTCTTAACTTCATAAACTAAGCAATGTGAGTCAGCAATGTGCCTTGCAATATAATACTCAATGGCTAAATGTGAAGCTCAATAGCACTGATGGAATTTCTGCTGTGGAAGCCAGATGTCTTCAAAATAGTGCAAGTCACATTTCCAGCCACATCTAGCATGGTCCATGCAACATCTCAAGCTGGGAAGGTGATGCTGGAAGCTTTTACATTGGGGCAGGACATTGTCGAACAGTTCCTCAGTCTGGTTTGTTGCATTTCTACAAAGTTGGACTACACAAGTTTTCTCCTCCCAAAAGAACATGCTTTCACTGCATAATGTTCCAGCTCTCAACATTCAACATTGTCATTGCTTGAAAGGTGAATTAACAACTTATAGGTGAGTTTTTATTTTGACTTATTATTGCTCTAATACCAACTCTGGGAGGACTATGATATGTTCTTGGAGGCATTTTGGTGACTTACAATAAAAACCACTCACATAGCTCTTTCCCTAAGAACCTTATCCAAGGATATTGCATGCAATATGACAAAAAGAAACTGTGAAATAATTCACCCTTGTGCATTCTTTTACTTCAACTGTTCTACGCATCTTTGCCTATTCTAGAGCTCCTGGGCAATGATCCATCAACGGCTGGGGGGCTGTCACTGAAGGAGACTGCACACAGCCTTGCACTATTATCTTAAACAGCTCTGGACATTTTGGGTCCAGCTTCAGTTGGTGGCTCTTCAGTAAAGATGGCAACAATCTAAGTTGGATGGCTGAGAAGTTACATTAATAACAGCAGGTTTATGTCACTGTCACATTGCACTCCCACTGAGTGGAGCCTCTGCAATTCTGCCAACCTTCCAGGTTGCTGAATTACTGCCAGATTGTGCATATCCCGTTGAAATTCATAGCCATATTAGCACCAGTGCAGCAAGCATGGATATCATAGTCTCTAACTTAGCTTCCATTGCAACACTAAGTTGCTGGGTGGCTTTCTGCCTGAGTTGCAGAGGAAACTGTGAGATTGAGTTTTGGATGCTGGATCATGTGTGAATATGTAAGTATTGTCATGGAATTGGCTACTGTTTCTGTACTGGAAAGGCTGGGTTCCACTTTCTGCAAAAAGCTCTATGTTGGTTTAGAGCCAGACTACTTTATGACAGTGACAAAGTGTTGTCTTGCTGGCCTGTTAGTGCATTGGTAAGTATTCCCATCAGTGTTGTCCTGAAGACTTCCAGAATAAAAACCTCATCAATGAATCCCTTGTAGTGGAATGTATCTGTGATTTCAATTCCTGCAGTGCTGGCATTTGAACTGCTGTTTTCCCTTGGTCTTGCTGCAGCTGACTGAAGTGTGTAGCCTGCTTAGAGTCATAGAGGTTCACAGCATGAAAAAAAGCCCTTCAGCCCATCAAGTCTATGCTGGTCAAAACAACCACCTAACTATTCTAATCCTAACTATTTTCCAGCACTTGGCCAATAGCCTTGTATGTCTTGGCAATGCAAGTGCTCATTTATGCTGTACTACACACTAAGGTAGATGTTGTACCAGTATCTCAGCTGGTGGCGGTGAATGTCAGATCTCATGATGGTGTTTCGTCCTTAGAGATCCATAGTAGCTCATGTCTTTCTTCAAGAGGCTGCCGTTGGTGGCCAGGCACCAGTGCATTCTGCACCCGATGTGGCCTCCTCTATATTGGGGAGACAGGCCGCCTACTTGCAGAACGTTTCAGAGAACACCTCTGCGACACCCGGACCAACCAACCCAACCACCCCGTGGCTCAACACTTCAACTCCCCCTCCCACTCCACCAAGGACATGCAGGTCCTTGGACTCCTCCATCGCCAGACCATAGCAACACGACGGTTGGAGGAAGAGCGCCTCATCTTCCTCCTCGGAACCCTCCAACCACAAGGGATGAAGTCAGATTTCTCCAGCTTCCTCATTTCCCCTCCCCCCACCTTGTCTCAGTCAAATCCCTGGAACTCAGCACCGCCTTCCTAACCTGCAATCTTCTTCCTGACCTCTCCGCCCCCACCCCCACTCCGGCCTATCACCCTCACCTTGACCTCCTTCCACCTATCACATTTCCGACGCCCCTCCCCCAAGTCCCTCCTCCCTACCTTTTATCTTAGCCTGCTGGACACACTTTCCTCCTTCCTGAAGAAGGGCTCATGCCCGAAATGTCGATTCTCCTGCTCCTTGGATGCTGCCTGACCTGCTGCGCTTTTCCAGCAACACATTTTCAGCAGGCACCAGTTCTTGGTTATCTGAGAACATAGAATCAGAATGGGAGAGTTGAGGATAAAGGAAAAGGATAGAATGAAAAGCTTGAAGTCCACGGTCACATCATCCATAACTTGCTAATCAGGACAAGGAGCAGGATGAGGGTGAAATTGGATTTGTGAATGGCCAGAAGTCTGGAATGGATCAGAATTCTGAATGGTTTTAATGATCTCTGCTTCAGGCAGCCTCTTGATCTTGAAGACAACCTTCTCCAGGAGCTTCCATACTTCAAGTGGCCCTGTTCAGATCTGGGTTTCTGGTACTTCCTGTGTTTAAGGACCAATACATCATGCAGAGAGAAGGAAGAAAGCCAAAAGTATATTCTGCTTTGTTTTGGTGACTGATAAATGAATAACCATATTTGGAAATAGTGATGATGGCTGTGTGACCAGCAACACTGGAAAGTGTGGAAAGGTGGAGTATCTGGATTGAGTCTAGGCATGAGTCTTGATTGCTGAGGGTTATGCATTGAGCAGTTTGGGAGGCTGATTGTGTCAGCAGCATTTGGCAATATATTCATTAGCCTTGGCCATCAGCATGATTCTTTCAACATTCCTACTGGATCATTTGGATGAGACTCCTGGACATCTACTCCCATACTCCTCTGAGGGGATACATCTAGGACCTCCTAGCCTCCTTGTAGAAGCATGGTGTCTCACCAGCTCCCTCATTGCAGAATATCCCACCTGCGCCCTCTCCAACAACACCCCAACCCAGATGATTGCCTGCACTTTTAAAAACTGTCAGTGAATGTTGAACAGGTCATATGACAAACTTTCAAGTTTTAAGACATTAACTGAAAACAACATTGACTAAATGTTATTTCCAAGTATGTATCTCAATAACTACGACTCTAATAGAGAACTTGGACTCAAAACTACATAAAAGATCCCCATTTAAAGTAACTGAAAATCTCACACGACTGTTATACTTCACTTTATGTCCTTATAAAGACATATCATTCCAGGAATCATTCCAAAACTGAGCTCAGCCATTTTTTTTTCCTTTTTCAGCCAGCTAACATTTACTCACTGAACTGATTTTCATAGTGGAAAGTGAATTGGAGACCACTCTATCTAACTAAAGCTGGGTGAAAGTTCCAGTTTCATTAGGACCCTCATGAATTTGAGCCCTTATACCCATAGAATCAAAGAATGGTGACAGCACAGAATGAAGCCTTTCAGTTCTACATCTCTATGCAGGCTTTCTAAAGGAGCCTCTCACCCAGTCCCACTTCCCTGCCTTTTCCCTATTGCCCTGCAAATATTTCCTACTCATGTGATGATCCATTTCCACTTAAAATCCTTAACTGACCCTGCCACATCCATACTTCCAGCCAGTGCATTCAGGATCCAGACTACTCACTGCATGAAAAAATTATTCCTTGCATACCCATTGTTCTTTTGCCAATTATTTTAAATCTGAGTCCTGCTCTCTAGTGCCTGGTCCTCCCACTAATAAGAACAATTTCCACCAATCTATTATGCTCAGATTTGTCATGATGTTGAATACCTCTGTCAAGGTGAATTGGCCACGCTAAATTGCCCGTAGTGTTAAGTGAAGGGGTAAATGTAGGGGAATGGGTCTGGGTGGGTTGTGCTTCGACGGGTCGGTATGGATTTGTTGGGCCGAAGGGCATGTTTCCACAATGGAAGTAATCTAAGTAATCTAAAATCTATGTAATCTAAGTCTCCTCTTAACCTTCTCTTCCTTAAGGAAAGCAACTCCAACTTTATCCATGTGTCTTGCAAATGAAATTTTTAATCCCTGGAATCATTTTTGTGAATCCTTTTACTCCCATAATGCAGTCACATTCTTCCTGAAGTATGGGTGCCCAGAACTGGTTACAGCTCTCTAGTTTAAGCTGTATCAGTGTTGTACATAGGTCTAAAATGATTTATTACTGAATCAGGAGCAAAGCACAACAGTTCATCTGTCAGACTCAGAAGTGCATCTTCCTGGCTCCATTCTTGCCCCGATGACACCAGATCAAGGCAATCTCCCCCGGGAGGAACAGGATGGCTACCTCAGTGCTGAGAATGTCCAATAGTTTGGCCACACCATGGGGATGCAGGGATTTCCCCAGTGAGAAGACCACAGGTGAATGGACATTAGGTCTAAGAGTAACTATAAATTTAAAGTTGCTAGTATTAACATGTGTAGTGTTAAATTTACCAAGAGATGTGTTTGTACATTGGCTTACCTGGCCAACGTCAAAGTGGACCATCTTGTTTCTGCAGGAGTGAGGGATGTCAAGCTTATGGATGATGTCTTCACAACGCCTTCAGACATAGATACACATGGTTTCAGCCAGACAGGACTATCTGCCCAAGGATAGATTTCCTGTCAGCGCCCCACAGTCAGATCCACCGACATCAAGCCAGTGTTCTTCACTGACCACTGCCTCCTCCTGGCCAACATGCCGGCAAGGGAATGTGGAACCTGAACGTTTAGCTGAATGTTCAGAAAACATTGAGGAGCTCAAAAGGGACTACACAGGTTAGAGAACCTATGGTAATATTTCAGTGTGATTGCCTGCTTACTCTATTTGATGATTCCATTGTAATTAGGTACCTAATCCCTCACTGCATATGCTTCCAGTGCAGATTCATTGAGGCAGTGGCAGAGTTGAGTTTGGGCAACTGCAGTACCCAGCAATATCAGTGGCATGTGCATTGGTGAGCTTGTGGCAGGGCTGGTGGCAGGGGTATCAGTGGATGCGAGATGGAGCTGAAGAGTGACGACTTTCATTCCGGGCCCATGACGGAATATTTACCAAGAAGGACTGTAAAGTTGGACACTTTCTTTACTCCTTCATTCTTCTGCCTTTATATTCTATGTTTTGGTTTATCCTTCTGTGTTTTAACATGGCGCCAGAGAGTGACAATACTATATCACACTTTTCACTGTATTTTGTAACAAGGTATATGTGACAAAAATAAATAAATATTTAAAAATCAAATTAAATTAAAAATGGTACCAAATGGGGGGGAGTCAACATTTCAGAGATTGCTATAATCCTACAGCCAGTGTTTTTTCTCAGGGTCAGAGTTAAATACAATTATTTCACTACTGACTACAAAAGCCTGGCCAGGATTGTTCACATGACCAGTGGAATGAGTAGCAACACATTTTTATCACACAATGTTTGTTAGTCACTGAACTAGAGCTGAAAATGTGTTGCTGGAAAAGCGCAGCAGGTCAGGCAGCATCCAAGGAGCAGGAGAATCGATGTTTCGGGCATGAGCCCTTCTTCAGATTCCCGAAGAAGGGCTCATGCCCGAAACGTCGATTCTCCTGCTCCTTGGATGCTGCCTGACCTGCTGCGCTTTTCCAGCACCACATTTTCAGCTCTGATCTCCAGCATCTGCAGTCCTCACTTTCTCCTAGTCACTGAACTAATCAAATTAATATTCCAGAAAATATTCTTTATGCATTTTTTTAAAGTGAGCAGTGCATACAAATGAGACAGTAACAAGGTTTTCTTCTGAACATTGACCATTCTATCTCTGTCCAACTGCACTTAGTCAGATCGTTTTCTCCATCAGTGAAGGAAACTTTAATACACATTCAACATTCTTAAGAATTTCATGGTATCACTCTGCAGAAGTGCTTTGTTTTCCAAAATATACCGCGATGATTTCCAGTTGAACTTTAATCCAGACCAAAGATGAGGATGAAATCTCTTTTAGGATTATAGGTCACAAAGGGTTTTTTTTTAAGTTTTCCAGTATAGTCTTCAATATGACACATCACAAAGATTTAATTTCAGGAAGAGTAAAGCTAGAACTTTCTAGCTGAAACCTACTATTATTAAAGCAATATCTATATTTTAAACCTCAGACAATTAACTTGTAATACATGATAAAAAACGATACTGGTTTTGTGAAAAGGTCTTTTAAAATGAAATTATGCTTCATGCATATTAATGCACAAATAGTTAGTGAGCATAATAATTTCCTGAGTCTACAATTTTAAACAAGGCATTAAGATTTTACCTTGAACAGTTAAGTTTGCATTTCTGTCAGACCCAAGAGATCATCAATCTAAATTGTGGTAAATTGCATCCTAAACTGTATTTTGAGCTTTCCTTTCCTTCATACCACACAAAACAGCAGTAAACCTGTTAATCAGTGAAGTATGTAAAAGGAAATCAATCAAAGGTACCAAATACCAAACAACATGAAATACTAATTAAAAGGGTTTGAAATCTTATGAAGCAGTCTTGTAAGAATGTGAGCATTAACACTGTGAGCATTGACAGAAAGATTTTGTCCGTGTGCAGCATAAGAAAATAATTTGAAATAATGCATTGCAAAAATCTCTCCTGCTATGTGTATTACCTGTATTTTCCATCAAATTTCATATATGATTTCTCAGCAAATTTCTAGACTGAAAATATATTTAGTCGGTTTTGCCTTCTTCCTTCTCTCAAGTAACAATTGAGTGCTTGGCTTCCAGCCAGAGAAATCCAATTTGTATCCCAGTCATGTCCTACCTTCTTTCCCATTAGACAAGTCCCTTCTTACATGGTTAAATTACAAGCTGCATTCAATCTCGTGATGGTTATATGTGTGTGTGTTCATGGTTGGCAAAGAGAGACCCCAGGAACTGGCAAATAGTGTGGTGTTTTTCAGGAGCCAAGATTCTGAACTTGACCAAACTCTTGATAAGCTTCTATTAGATACACTGCTGTGGGAAATGATAAAAACATTAATGCTAATGCTTCAGTTATAATCACATGGGCTTTTAACCTTCATGACATGGTTTAGAATTGTTTTGCATAATTAGTTTAATGTAACAGTGCTGGTCACTTTCTTGGGCTAAACATTCATCTGCTCCAGTTTTTCCAGGCACAGGGATCGTGATTTGCAGACTGTCCATATTTGTTCTCTTTGAGGTGGGCTGCACATAAATATTATACTGCTTCTTCATCTATGTGATTGTCATGCAGGACTGAGTATGTGCTGTCATGCTGGCTGGCATAACCACATAGTTCGGAGGTTTAAAAATGTGTGAGGCTAGCACAATGGGCAGGGGGCTGGTGGTGGTGCTGCATTGATAGTGTGTGACAGGAGCTTGTGGTGAAACTTTCAAAGATAGCCTCTCCCTTTTAAAGGGAGAGTACACCACTAAACCCAAGGTTGCTTGGGCAGAGTGACGGACATCAGATATGACACAACATGCTAGGAATAGGGCTCCCAGATTTTCTGACAGCACTTTGAAGGTGTAAGTTACATAGATAGAGTACAGGAGGAAGGCCATAGGTGAGAAGGAAGGACAGGGAGCCCTTTTGTCATGTATTATAGGACAAGCCAAATAGAGAACAGCCAGGGAATTCCTAGAGACATGGCACTCATCCACAGATTCAATCAATAAGCACATCGACCTGGACCCAATATACCGACCACTGCAGGGGACAGCTGGAACTGACAACCGGAAGCGGCAGATTCAAACCACTACAAATGCCGGAGGAAAGATCACAGAAGCGCTTCACAGGAGGCTCCCAAGCACTGAGGATGTCACCTAGATAGGGGACAAAACGTCTGCAACACAAATTCCCAGCTGGGCGAACAGAACCACAACAACGAGCACCAGAGCTACAAATCTTCTCACAAACTTTGAGCCCTTCTGCAGGAGCTCCTGATGGGAATGAGAGAATGTGACGAGGAAGGTAGAATCTGGTTGTGGATATGCAGCAGCAGTTCTGTGAGATATTTATTGGGTTTTTTTCAGTGGATGCAACCTCAAATGATATCTTGGACCTTTTATGTCACTGGCCTGTTCTGTTTCCCACTACCATCACCCACAAAAAGCACACATTACCATCCAAGGCTCATGCTCAATGTTCAGATGTTCCACCACACCCTTGGTCAAAGTACAATCAAGGCTCCTCTTATTTTCTCTACATATTTCCAACCACGGCAGGTATGTCACACAAACAGAGCAACAGAAGACAAATTTGTCCTCTGGCCTGCAGAAGAAAGTTGCATTCAACAGCAGGGAGATCTGGGGAACTCGGAGGGGTTGGCATACTAAATCCGCTGAGTCTGTTTGAGGAGATAGTGCTTTAAATCATGGTATTGTCTAAGGGCTTGACTCTGAAAGGCTTAATAGTGGAAACTGAATTAGACCCAAACCAATCTCCAAATGCTGCCCAGTTCTAAATGGAGAATCAAGATCCCAATGGTGTCAGCCATGTCATTCCTGGCTCCTAATAGTCTTAGTAACTAGATCTAACTATCCAAAGTAACTTGTACCTATTACTATCATGCAGAAACTACATCATATCATTAAGACAAGTGATACTTCTTTGTTACTACTCTCTTTTTTGCCACCCTCTATCATTAACCTTGTCGGCCCTTAGACCCAGAAAGGAGGATATGTGGCCCACATCAGGGTTAACCCTGTGTTAATTTGATGTTTGAAAGCATTGAAAGGAGGATTGGTGGCAGGCACTGTACCCCAAAGTTTAAATGATAGTGGTTGGCTCCAAAATAAATATGGCACATGTGACTTGCAGTACTAGGTAAAGCCTGTGGCATTTACTGCCTTCATGCCATTCTAGGTGGCAGTAAATACTGCCTTGTATTCCTTCACAGCTCCCCTCTCCTTATACTTTTCCTGAGGTATAAAAGGAAGTGCAATGGTCTGACCAAAGATTTGTTGCTTTCCATCATCCCTCATGTTAACCCTCTCATTTTGCTTTCGTGCTTTCAGAGTGCAGCTGGGACAGTCTCCATGCAGCCAGCAGAAAGAGGGAAAACACATCCTTCACAGTGATGAGGAGGCACATCACGTGATTGGGCATTTCCCACCAGCAGCTCAGACACAGCTACTCCATGTACCTTAGAGGATGTCGTGGAGTTGAAGGTGTCATGTACTGAATCAACAATGATGAGTGGTCTGTTGAAAGGGCACATTATATGTACACTCTCTGGAGGGCAAGGCCACAAGATGAGTCCTATTACAGCAGATTCACATGTGAAATTCAATGAGGCAGAGACAGCATAGAGCTAATGATGACACATTTTAAGATGATCTGTCCATTGAAAGAAGAAGCAAAACTAGTTTTGGAGAAGAGTCCTATCAGATATGAAATGTTAACTCTGTTTCTCTATAGAACATAGAACAGTACAACATAGTACAGGCCCTTTGGCTCAAAATGTTGTGCCAAGTATTTATCTTAATCTAAGATCAACCTAATTTACAACCTCTCAAGTTACTGCCGTCCATGTACTTGTCCAGCAGCCACTTAAATGTCCCTAATGTCTCTAACTCTACAAGCACCGCTGGCAGTGCATTCCACGCACCACCAATCTCTATGTAAAGAATCTACCTATAGATGCTGCCAGAATCATTGAGTTTCTCCAGTATTATCTGTTTGTAATTTGGGTACTGCATTAGTCAGCCTGCCAAACAGCTGTCTGCCACAGTTCAGGAACAGAGAAAAATCCAATTTCAGAGGGTGGAGCTTGGAGCCTGTCTTTTCCGTTATGAAAGTGGTAGCCAACTCCTTGGAACTGACGGTAAGCTGTCTTGGGACACACATTTGATGTATGCTGCTCACTCGCTAATTTAATTCAAATAACGACCAGGCCTCTAATTGTAGGGGATTCGTCACATTGACCACAGGCAGCTGACAAGTTGCATTGATTGATAATCCAAAAAACCAAGCCTACAGACTGTTTTAGAATCATCAGCTTTTGGCAAGTTTGAACACTTTTATTAAAATTAATGGTCAGTTTTTATTGGTTTTGCAGCTGTGTATGTATGTGATTCTGTATTCATGCATGTCGTATCTATTCTATATTTCCTTCACCCTTTAATTTGATATGAAAAAAAATTGGTATCTTTAACAGATGTCATAATTAGGAGTGGGTTTCTGTATAACTTGATTTCCTGAAATAGAAACTTGTGGAACACTTGTTTAGTGTTACCGAAAGGGCCACCTTAAAATGTCTGTGCTGTGGGAGGCAGAAGATCTGCTTGTGCAAGATGAACTATTGTGAATAAAACTTTCATGTTAACTACAAACATTTTTTTCATAAAGCGCAGTTTGTGTTTGTTTTATTTTAAGAAGACTGAAATTAACCACATTTTTCCTCCTGCCAATTTTCTCTGGCAGAATTCCACCCCAACCCTGCCAAAGGTATCAACAGATAACTGGATTATGATGGTGCATGTCCAAATTGCAATCCCTTTGGTATCTTTCCAAGATGGCCATTTTTAACACGTGGGATGGAACATTGAATGTTAGCAGTGTGGTAGTTGATCATCACTGTCAATCCTGAATCTAGCCTCATCAAATATCTACACACATGAACTTCCAGCAAGGCCTGCTGGATGGAATTCAAAAATAGGATCCCCTAGTTGGATTTGTCACGTGCTCAAATCATCTGAGATCAACTGTAGATTGACAGGACAAGCTATATTAATATCACAGCTTCAGGAGCAGGCCAGAGACTGCATACTCTGTGACAAATAACTCACTCCAACCTCTGAATGCTCCACAAACCTCTTCGCAATTTGTAAGACAAAGGCCAGGACTGGAATGAATTAGTTACTATTTAATTGGAGGAGTACAACCACAACAGCACTTAAGAAGCTCACCTTCATTGAAGGCACCTTTACTGCTGAAGTCAGTATCAAATCTTATCCATCACTGATTCACTGATGCTGCAGTATGTACAATTGATGAATACAAAGGAGCAACTCAGCCAGTTTACTTCGACAGTAGCATCCAATCCCATAAACTGCAAAACTAAGAAGGGCCCAGGAGCAGAAATGTTGAAATGTCTAAGCCCCTATCCTTCTTTGTTTTCATTCTCATCTCTGTCTTCAGGCATCTAAGTCTAAGAAAGAATGTAAAATGCCTCTGCAATTTCAATTCCATTTCCTTAAGATATTTAACTGCATCTCATCCAGTCCTTTTGTCTGGTCAACCTTAAGTAGAGATAGTCTATCTCATAGAGTATAAAGGCAGTCGGAGTATACTTAAGGGGGAAAGCAGGAGGGCAAAAAGGGGACATGAGATAGCTTTGGCAAATAGAATTAAGGAGAATTCAATGAGTTTTTACAAATACATTAAGGACAAAAGGATAACTAGGGAGAGAATAGGGCACCTCAAAGATCAGCAAGGCAGCCTTTGTGTGGAGCCGCAGAAAATGGGGAAGATACTAAACGAGTATCTTGCATCAGTATTTACTGTGGAAAAGGACATGGAAGGTATAGAATTTAGGGAAATAGATGGTGACATCTTGCAAAATGTCAATGTTACAGAGGAGGAAATGCATAAACGTGGATAAATCCCCAAGACCTGATCAGGTGTACCCAAGAACTCTGTGGGAAGCTAGAGAAGTGATTGCTGGGCCTCTTGCTGAGATATTTGTATCAACGATAGTCGCAGGTGAGGTGCCAGAAGACTGGAGGTTGGCAAACGTGGGGCCACTGTTTAAGAAGGATGGTAAGAACAAGCCAGGGAAATATAGACCAGTGAGCCTGACGTCGGTGGTGGGCAAGTTGTTGGAGGGAATCCTGAGGGACAGGATGTACATGTATTTGGAAAGGCAAGGACTGATTCGGGATAGTCAACATGGTTTTGTGCGTGGTAAATCATGTCTCAAAAACTTGATTGATGTTTTGGTGAAGTAACAAAGAGGATTGATGAGGGCAGAGCAGTAGATGTGATCTATATGGACTTCAGTAAGGCATTCAACAAGGTTCCCCATGGGAGACTGGTTAGCACGGAATACAGAAACAACTAGCCATTTGGATACAGAACTGGCTCGAAGGTAGAAGTCAGAGGGTGGCGGTGGAGGGTTATTTTTCAGACTGGAGGCCTGTGACCAGTGGAGTGCCACAAGGATCAGTGCTGGGTCCTCTACTTTTTGTCATTTATATAAATGATTTGAATGCGAGCATAAGAGGTATAGTTAGTAAGTTTGCAGATGACACAAACATTAGAGGTGTAGTGGACAGCGAAGAAAGTTAACTCAGAGTACAATAGGATCTTGATCAGATAGGCCAATGGGTTGAGAAATGGCAGATGAAGTTTAATTCAGATAAATGCGAGGTGCTGTATTTTGGAAAAGCAAATCTTCGCAGGACTTATACACTTAATGGTAAAGGTCCCAGGGAGTGTTCCAAAACAAAGAGACCTTGGAGTGCAGGTTCATAGCTCCTTGAAAGTAGAGTCGAACGTAGATAGGATAGTGAAGAAGGAGTTTGGTATGCTTTCCTTTATTGGTCAGAGTATTGAGTACAGGAGTTGGGAGGTCATGTTGTGGCTGTATAGGACATTGGTTTTTCCCGGTTCAGCCATCAATCATCAAAATACAGAAATTTAAAAATATATACTCTTTACACACTGCCATTGCTGAATAAGGTATAAGTGTGATTGTCATTCTCGAAAATATCCACTTCTCCTTTGTGTAAGACATGTGCTCTGTAGTGCCCATAATGTCCCTAACTCTCGACAGGGCAACCTCGATTATTGGATGGGAGTATTTTGTTAGGATAATCAAATGTTCAGATAACGCAGTTTACCCAAGCATCGGGACCTTGAGATCTTGCTTTTTTAATCCGAAATTCAGATAATTGATGTTCGGATAATCCAGGTTATACTGTAATTGTGTTCCATCTTCACTTTATCATAGGATAAAGGATATCCCTATGTAGCAAATGATTCCCTGCTTCCTCCCAGAATTCTTGACATTGTTAGTTGGAAATTCTCTGGTGCAGAGGGGATTTGAAATGGTAAATGGTGTAATGAATGTGGTCAACAGTCTTAATTTGTGGTCTCGGGACATCTGCCAGAAACGCTATTGACCTGCTACTGTAGTTGTTAATTTAGCCAAACTATAATCAATGAAATTGGACTTGTCTTTTAACTGGTGATATGAGCCTGCTTTCTATCATGCTGTCTACTTGGGATTTAGACTTTTCCATTTGAGGATGAGGACATTTCCTGGCAGCGTACAAACAAATGGGCTTCACCTCTTCCTGTGGAATAATTTGCCTAAACCTCTCAATCACTTTAATATTTCTGGCCAAAATTCTTTCCCATTTTTGTTCTGGTGTATTATGTTCACTCTGTGTAACAGACATTGCTGAATTAATGCTTTTCTGCCAAGAAAGGAAATACTTTGATTCTTCAGCATGTAGAGGATATCACTCATGTCTCATCCTTTATGACTGGGTTTTGTGTCGCTTTGACTGTGCACCCAAAGATTTGTGCCTCCTGAAGTGGGGTTTTACATAGACAAATTGAATTTAACATGCTTCTACCATAATATCTGTCTTCCAATATTGAAAGAGCAGTTCCTGGGTGAAAGTCAAGTGCTGTCCAAGCCCCAATACCTTTAAACTGATGGGCCAGAATCTCTTTTGACTCTCTTTGGTTACACCCGAAATGTTGTCTTAACTTTCTGGTCTTCCACCTTAATTCCTTCAGCAATTTCCTTCTAAGTATTTTATTTTCTATTTTTCCAAGAATTTTCCTTTCGAAATACTCTTTCTTTGTTTCTATAGAGATGCAGGTAGCATTACCTGTCGGCTGCCTGGCCTCATAGCTGTGCAGCTGCATGAAGTTCCATGCACACCAACTGGGGAGAGGATGGCCTAGTGGTATCAATGCAGAGACCCAGACAATCTGGAATTAAAAGCTTAATGATGACCACGAATCCATTGCCAAATGTTGGAAAAACCCATCTGGTTCACTAATGCCCTTTAGGGAAGGAAACTGCTATCCTTACCTGGTCTAGCCTACATGTGACTCCAGTCTGTAGCAGTATGGTTGACTTTTAACTGCCCTCTGGGATGGACCATAAATGCTGGCCTAGCCAGCAATGCCCTCATCTTGTGAATAACTAAAACAAAAATTGGCATGGTTGGCATGTTGATGCATTGACTTCTGGTTTTGAAAGCTACTGCTGTGCACTGACCTCAAAGGGCAGTGCTTGATTAACAAAATATTAGAGGGAGCATTAGATGTAGGCACCATTACTCGACAGAACATGTTAAAGTGTTCTAGTTAGTCACATGTACTCCCTCTGCTTGTTAGTCACATGTACTCCCTTCATTGAGCTTGTTGTATGAAGTTAACCCAAATGCATGCAGTGCTAGCAATTACATATTTGTGGCAATCTGAGGATTTATAGTTAAACCAGGCTAATTTGTCAACTGGAAAAGATCTCATTGCATCAATGTTCAGTTGCAGTAAATTCCCTGGGAGATGCCAAGATGTTTTCATACTGAACTGGTATAATCTCCCTGGTCTGCTAGTCCCTGGCAGTACCCTTATAGGGCAGCTGCTAGGTGAGCAATGACACTATCAATAAATCTGACTGATAATAGCTCTGAAGAATAACAGTAATGAATCTTCAACATCCTACAATGACAGCCATATGATAAACCCATATGTCATTGAGTAAGTCATCAGCAAGCATAAGGTATGCAAAACACCTGGAGTCCTTCAGTATTCACCAATGAGGGTCACTTGAATAATTGTCATGTGCTGTAATAAAATCAAAGAAGTGCAGCAATGTGGAATATTCGAGTTCTTGGTAATACGCAGGCATCAAGAAAAGGAATAATTATTTTTCTGAACAATTTTAAGTCTCAGCAACTATCTGACTCAGCCTCAGTGAAATGTGCTGTCCAGATAGTTCGAAGTAGCTGAATCTGTCTATGCATCATGTTGTGTGACTAATCCCTATCCTGACCACAATCCTCTTTTACTCCCTATCTGTTGTCTGCATGCAGCTTTCCCAAAAGCAACACATTGCTGCTGCTAATTGTCCTCCTTATCCAAAGTCCAAACTAAAGCAGCCATCATGACTCACATCCTAATGTTTGTGTGAAGTCCTCTATGCTGTAGAAATACATTTCTCACAGCATGTTTTCCTCAGTTTATAGGAAGAATCTACCCACCTATAAGCGCCTATCTCTGAGTTGCTGAGCTGAGCTAGTTAGCACCTTGAAGTACTGATCAATACTGTCTTTGTTTCCATGTGAGCTTTCTGAAATCAAAGGAACTGCTGAAGCTGTTAAATTCAAATTGAGGTTATAAGATCTTTACACCGTTTTCTTAAATATGATATTAGAAATATATATCATGTGAACCAAAACTAACCTCTGTTAAATTTGAAATGGCTGCACCAGAGTACATGGGGTCATGTCTCCAACTTCTGTTGTTTCAACCGATCACCTGATCCACTCCAGTTCAGCACATGGGCTTAAAATTCACCCTAATGTTCTTGTTGATGGTCAATTTCTAATTGGAGAATGTGTGTACATATCTGTACACACAGATGTTTGCATGAGTGTATGTACACACTAATGATTTCAAAAGCATTTAGCTTCTGAAACTACAGAGATATACAACAAGAGTCTTGCTTTCTCATTTCCTTTCGAGCTGTTATCTGGTAATTATAGTTTATGTCTGTCCAATATTTGTTTTCATCCAAAATATTTCTCTAAAAATCTAAATACTGTCCATGCCTGGTTCCCATCCACTTAAAATAGCTATTGCCTCAATTTAATCACAGTGTAAGGATTGATGGTGCATACCTCAGCTGCAGCTGCAATTGTGAAATGAAGTGAAGCTTTTGTGACATGATTTAATCACAGACATGTATCCTGAAAACAAATACCACAACTCATACATAGTCCAATAGGTGCAGTTAGTATTATTAATTTTTCAAAGAATGTCAATTTTATTCAAAGCTAAAGAGGGCATGTGGCATGATTTTCCTTTTTGTTCAGAATTGCATTCAGCCATTGCTTTTCAAAGGCACAAAGCCGAAACATTACAATCTCTCAATTCAACACTTGGCTGAGATGCCACTACTGAAAGAGTATCATCACTCCACCTGCAACAATACTTTCCAGGTCTTGTCCTGCAATTGTGTCCATAATTAAAGAAGAAAGAAAAATTGTAATGTTTAATCAATTGTGATCCTGATTGATTTCCTGAGATTTGTACTTAAATGTGTGCATGTGGAATGTGAACAGGACTGGGCTCTTAATAGTGATACATGCTGTTACCCTCTTCTTTAACTTCATATATATGTACATAATGAATAGTGACTTCAGACAAGATTTCTTTAGATTTTCAGTGCCACTGAACGCATTCACATGAATGGTCCAGAACAATCTTAAGTGCGAGGAGAAAGACTGGAAATAAAATCATATTCCAATGTTACTTCATATGACTTCTATACATCATTTACAAAGAAAAAATGTGAATTATCTTAAGAGATACAGTAGGGATTATATAATAGATATTTATACTCTGCTACATCGCATTTCAGTGGCACAGATTCCCTATACAGTGGGAAACTTGTCTACTCATTGCAATGTTTTGGATTCTGGGAGGTAATACAGTACTACAAACAGTGGAGAAGTGCATCACATGGCAACTCTCTCCTATTATTTGATAATTACATTTCCAACACAGTTGTAATATTGACAGAACAAGGATAGAATTGTCAGTGCCTGTGCTTCCATTTATTTACTGCTGAAGTATGGCGAGAAGTCAAGTAATAAAGTTTTAAGATGCCTATGGCACTATTTTAACAGTGTAAATTCAAAGGAAGATTCAATTCAGTACTCAAAATGCTGGATATACCAGACATGAACTACTAAACATTTAGCAATTCACGCGTCATAGAATTAATGTCGAGGTCCACAAACTACAGGCATATCAAAAGCAATCAAATGCATCAGCAAACAGGGCATTTCACTCAATAAAATAAAACTCCTTTACAGATTCAGTTATCTGCCAAATCTCTAGACATAAACCATCATTCTGCACAGAAGCTGACAACCACTTCTGGACTATATTAGGCCGACTAAGCAGAGATAGTGCTGACAGATAAATAATAAAACACTTAGTGACTATTACTGCTTGTAATATGCCAAGCAAGGTTCCTTCTTTTGATTTTATTTCTTTCCTGGGAATACCATCATAAGACAATAATACAAATTGCTTCAAAGATTTTCTATTTTATTTTTATACAAAGAAACCATTACTTATGATTTTTGCTTTCAGACTTTTATTTTCAACAATATTTCAAATAATTTACTGACTCAAGACTATAATTAAGGGCATGCACAATTTTGTTGCTAATAAGTTTTGCAATACAAACTCAATGTGACGAATACAAAATTAAATGGCTGACTGTAACATATTTGTAATAATGCTTCTTTGTGCTTTTAATTCAAAATTTTCGAATTACCAGTAATTTTCTACTTAATTGGATGAATAGTTCACCTATCTTTTCTTGTGCATAGAATTTTTCTTCAAACAGCAAAACAACAATTCAAGAAAGGCTGTTTTGGGATGTCCTAATGATCAATATCTTGAACTTAGGAAGGGCAAATAACTTCACATGCAGATTCAAAGTGTATCCCAGGGTAGATCATTCGGGTCAACTTTAATGTTTGGTGACCAAATCTATAGAATGAAATGGCAAGCTATGGATCAATTTGTGCACAAGTTGAACCCTCTAATATCCCTTAATTAGTAAGGAGTGCAAATAACAGGGAAAGAAAAGAGTACAAGAAGCTTGCAAACAAAATGTTTGTGTCAAATGAAGCACATACATACTGGAGTATAATTTTTCAGATGAATATATCCATGATCATTGACCCATATGAACGGTTATGTCAATTGTAGTCTGCCTTGAGCAGGAGACAGTACCATTGGAAAATACAACTTGTGGCTACAGTAACCCAAGCCGTTGTAGCAATACTGAACATTATAACTTATTATTACTCACACTGCTGCAATTCGTGCTTTGAGATATAAATGTGTTATATTGGGTGTCTAAAAAAACTAGTTTTTAAATATTTTGTTAGTGATCCAGGTACCTGGGTGCAAGTAACATTGTTAAAATGTTTGCCAGGATCAATATGCCTGTTTTTACATGCAGTGTGCATTTTTTTTTATTATGTGTAAATGCCAGTTTAAAGATAACTGATTCACCTTTGCCTTCAACTGTGCAGTAAGCCTAAAAGGGAGTCTATGCAGCCAACTGTGTAATCTACTTATATCTTTGCAATTGTCCCATGAAGGAATCCTGCAAGGAAAGCTCTTACGTCTTGGCTTTGACCTGAGAGAGTGTGTGGCCTGAGAGAGGTTTCTAAGAGATGCCTTTGAACTGTACATTGATTGACATGTTTTTGATCTTCCACTGTCACCACTTCACAGAGAAAGGCATTGGAAGGCAAGAGCAGATTCTTTACTTTCCTTTTCACTGCAGTGCTGCAGGGTTGGAGACATGGATGATGCCAGAATTTGCTTTCCTTCCCTCAAAAAAAATAGTTTTTGAAAATGTACTGCTGAGAACTTCTAAAGGCTTATGGGTTGTCTTTGGAAAATGTAAGTTAACTAGATCACAGTGATTGATCTATCCACTATTATCGGCTTTATTTTATGTTCTAATTTCTATTTTCACTTCATATTATAACAGGTTTGCACTATAGCGCTAGAGAATATATTTTGTCAGAACTCTGTTCATTAGTCTGCAGGCGTGAGTTACTGGGCATTAATTTTTGTTGGAATTCTCTTATATATTTTGTTTCCTTGTGTAGAATTCTGCAATTTCTCTTCTGAGCGAATGAGTTTGAGAACTCCATGTAATATTCACAACAGTTACTTCACAAACACTCATTGATAATATTCTTTGCCTCCCAGGTTACTTTTATGTATATCATTACATTCTGGTGATTAGGAAACATAGATTTTTCTATGAACGTGGTCTTTTGCAATGGAACAATAGGATGACCAAACAAGATGTAAGTGAAGTTATATGAAAATAAGAATATAATGAATGAGAAAATAAATAGACTATTCAATCCTATGAGCCCACAGTGCAATTAAATGAGATTTTGGCTGATGTTCTACTTCAGTATAACTTTCTGACACTATCCCCATATTACTGAATATAGAAAATTTATTTATCTCAGTCTTGAACATATTAACATCATAGCCTTCTCAAGGGCACAGAATTCCAAATTCCAAAAAATGGTGATAGGTGAGTCACCATGTGGAAACCTAAATACCTCTCTTGCAAGGTGTGCAGTCAGGTTATAAAAGCATAAATTGATCATAATGCAGACATAGAGTTGACATGAAGTTGACATGACTGGCTGCTGTGTGCCAGATGTGGTATCTGATACTTAATTCTATCCAGTCCCGCTCAGCCAGGAATGTTGAAATCTCCAGTTTTCTGCCTTACCCTCAACAAATGTTGTCCATATGAATGCCGTTATTTGCACTCAGAGGTGTGCTTTTTTTCTTCTTCCCTATATGGAGAAGAAGAGGAAAGGCATGATATAACATTAAGATGAAGCTAAGTATCAAATGGATAGATGGAACATGGGCAAGTGCGCAAATAGAAATCATGAGTAAACTTAAAGGTTGTTCAAGCTGTGTAGACTTCAGACAGCAGAGTAAGAGGATTGAGTTGAATATGGGGCACGATGGTATTGAACAAAGAACAAAGAGAACAAAGAAAATTTCCAGCCCAGGAACAGGCCCTTCGGCCCTCCAAGCCTGAGCTAATCCAAATGTGCTGTCTAAACCTGTTGTTCAGTTCCTAAGCATCTGTATCCCTCTGTTCCTCACTTACTCATGCATCTGTCCAGACGCATCTTAAATGAATCTACCATGCCTGCCTTTACCACCTCTGCTAGCAACGCGCACCAAATGCCCACCATCCTCTGTGCAAAGTACTTGCCATGTGTATCCCCCTTAAACTTTCCACCTCTTATTTTGAAAGCGTGACCTCTCATTATTGAATTCTTCATCCTGGGAAAAAGTTTGTCTCTATCCATCTTGTCTTTACCCTTCATGAGTTTGTAAACCTCAATCAAGTCCCCCCTCAATCTCCTTTTTTCGAATGAAAATAAACCTAACCGACTCAACCTTTCTTCATAGCTTGGTTTGGAGATGTCGGTGTTGGACTGGGGTGTACAAAGTTAAAAATCACACAACACCAGATTATAGTCCAACAGGTTTAATTGGAAGCACTAGCTTTTGGAGCACTGCTCCTTCATAAGGTAGTTGTGGAGGGCACAATTGTAAGGCACAGAATTTACAGCAAACATTTACAGTGTGATGTAACTGAGATTATACATTGAAAAATACCTTGATTGTCTGATGAGTATTTCATCTGTTCGAATACCATGATAGTTTCACTTCTTTCATGTGTAAATCACAAAACCTTTTTTTAAAAGTTGCATTCTCAGGTTAGCTGTAACAATAGATGTTAGATAGACAATATGTTGAAGGTGTTAGCCCCCTGTGTTCTCTGTCTATGCCATGATGTTTAGATTGATTCTAATTCTAAAAAGGAAGATAACAGAGTTTTACATGAATTCTGAGCTCAAAAACTGCATGAATTGATGTAAAACTCTGTTATCTCCCTTTTTAGATTAGAATCAATCTAAACATCATTTTCCAGTGGCCTTGTGATTTCACCGCACCTCCTCATCAACCTCAAGCACCTCATGGTGTGTCTGCAAGTTAAAATCCTGCCTATTCTCTGAGCAAATATTGTTTCTTAATATTCATAATGATAATCAAAATTTGTACTAAATTTCAACCAGTCTTAAATTACATTGGCACTTAACAGTTCATTTATTACATTTCCTGGAAAGTTTGAACAGTCATCAAAAAGAGCACATGTGAATCAATTTGATTAAAAGCCCATGCGATTGGCTTTTTGGAATCATTTGGGACGTTGACCTCTCTGGTTAGGCCAGCATTTATTCCCCATCCCTAATTATCCAGAGGGTAGTTCAGAATCAATCACGTTGGTCTGGCTGTGTGTCTGGAGTCACATAGAGGTCAGACCAGGTAAGGACGGCAGATTTCCTTCCCTAAAGGACATTAGTGAAGCAGGTTTTTCCTGACAATTGTTTCATATTCATCATTTGATCCTTAATTCCAGACTTTTTATTGAATTCAAATTCTGCCAAAGCAGGATTTGAACTTAGGTCTCTCGGACATTATATGGGTCTCTGGATTAACAATCAAGCAATAATACCACTAGGCCATTGCTACCCTTTATTAATTGCTAGCATTAGGTGCTGAATTTGTAATAAAGGTGTACAAACTCAGGTTGACACCAGAAAAATAGAACATTTAGTAGATTTTTTTTTCTTGAAAACATATTGAATTGCCTGATACATTATTACTGATGATTAGAGGAGAGACTACAACTCATTTAAATATGTTTAATCAATAATTTGAAAAAAAGAACAAATGTAAAAGAATGTGGATTAAGGACAAGACATCTGATTAGACTGCCACAACTGAAGATCTTGTACTGGCACAAGAATAATGGACTGAATCATCATTTTATAGAATTCATAGAATTCCTCGGGTGTGGAAACAGGCTCTTTGGCCCAACAAGTCCACACTGACACTCCGAAGAGTAACCCACCCAGATCCATTCCCCTACTTTATTATCCTACGTTTAAAACCCTGATAATGCACCCAACTTACAGATGCTTGAATACTCTGGGTATTTTAGCTTGGCCAATTCACCTAAATTGCACATCTTTGGATTGTGGGAGGAAACCCATACAGACTCAGGGAGAATGCGCAAACTCCACACAGACAGTTGCCCAAGGCTGCCCAAGGCCCTTGATGCTGTAACCACTGAGCCACCATGCTGCTCATTGCAGCTCCTATGCAAAATATTCTACAGTACTAAATACTTCGCTCCAAGTCATCAATTGAGGTCTATTAAGGCCCACATAAAGGCCTCATCCACCATTGTATGTCCTGATACTACACAGTTGCATGACAGTTCAAATCATGAGATTAGCTTGTTGCCTTCAGAGGCCAAAGGCACTCAGTGTGTTATAAAAGCTCTAGAGAAGGGGATAAAGGGGTGCCCTACTAAGAGTCCTGACTGCTCTTGCTACTGGCCCATCCTTGTGACTCCTAACCCATAAAACTACCCTTCCCCCTACCCCTACATACAAAGAAATCTTTTCTGTGGCCTGGATCGCTCCATTATTCTGGTGGTTTTCTTTCCGTGCAACAGCCACAATTTCCCTTGAGACACTGCTGAACACAGCAGCTCTGGGTGTACTACACATCTTCTTAGCGTCCTGATTCCGAGTGAAGGCCTTCCTGAACCTGATTGGTTTGCAGGTTGGAGTACCTTCCTGAATAGAGGCAGCTCAATGTTACCAGCTGGCTGGCAAGACCCTGATACCTCAACAATGTGTCGTGAAGTCTTCTGTTAGAAGAGATTGCACTTGTTATGTCTTCCATGTTTTGAAATTTGGGAGGTCTCATTGCACCCTAACATGAAATATGACAGAGCCACAATTCCCTCCCCTCCTCAGCCAGCATTCATCAAAATGACGAGGAGACCACCTATTGCTTGCCTTAATCGCAGATTTAGGAAATGGTTCAGACTCTAATTACTCTAAACAGCAATGTAAACGCATGAAGAAAACTTGGGCTAATACTTTTGTGGAACAACTAAGCATTGAGCTCATTCTGGATTCACTATGAGGGAAAAAAAATCTGCAGTGCCTTTGTGATTAAAATCTGTTGCCACAGAATCTCTTGAATACATCTGGGAGAGGAATGTGATGGAACTATTAATATTCTGCTCAGCTGCTCTTTTGGGGATTTTGAATTATGAATTGTTTCGTCATCTTTTGCAATATTGATGCTGAAAACTTTGAACTTAAAGTGAAATAAGTCAAGTTCAGTAAAATGAGCTTGTTTTATTTAAAAAAAAACTGAATATTTCACCATCACTGGGAATAAACTTAATATTATTGTAAATCTGAACTGTCTTCATAAATTGGATACCTAATTTAACAGAACATCTCAGAGAATAGGATTTGAGAGAGAAAAATATTTTGTCCTCTGGTTTCAGGAAAAGGCGATGTTGATTGTCAGATCAACTGAAGTGTGTACCCGAGCTCAGGTGAATTAGCTTAATGGAGTAATGGAAAGTTAATTTATTTTCTGCCGAGGAAGCTCAAGATGTGGCACAAAGTCACGTACACGGCATGCACCCCATTGATGTTATGGAGCCCAATCCAGAGCAAAATGAACATCAGTGCTTTTAGCCTTGAAATCTCAAAAAGTGCATAAATTGAATGGCATTAGATCAAAAGCGTTGTGTGAGCTCATTTGCCAAGAGCTGACTCAGAGCAGCTTAGTCCCCATTCCTAATCCCTTTAACAGAATGCTCTTCTAGCGGGCTCATCTGCCGGCATTTGTCAAATCCTGCTGCTTGGTGCGAATAACCATGATGAAGCATCACTGACCTATTAAACCTATTGAGCCCCTTTGTCTAAAACTGGGAAGAAATCAGTCCAGTCCTTTTACTGCCCTCTGTAGTTATTGAAGAAATTCTATCTTAGTAATACTGTTTCTGCTCTCTGAAAGTTTAAAGCAGCTAAAATAGGGTTTTACCTCGACAGCCACACTTTATTAACAAACTGGACCAGAAAGATAGACACTCAGTTAGTTAACAAAAGACTTGCTAAGCACAGAGCTGTAAACAAATTGCTAAAAAGAAGCATGAGCACTATTAAAATGCCACATAATTCCCAACAAATTTGTGTTCTTTTAATTAGAATCCAATTCTTTTCTTTTGGTTCTGAAAATAGTCTTCTGTCATTTACTAGCTTGCAAACAATCATTTTCATGCTTCATACATGAATGTTGGCTGGATAGGCAGAATACCTACAACTTAAGAGCAGAAGGGAAAATAAATGGAGATTTTTGAAGATAGGAAAATCCCAGCGCAACTGTCCCAATAATGTTAGATACACTGCCCTTGCAATTTTTATAGATGCACACTATTCAGGTGCATCACTGCTTGGTATGACAACTGCTGTACCCACAAGAAACTACAGAGAGTTATGAACACAACCCAGTCCATCTTGCAAGCCAACTTTCCATCAATTGATTCCATCTTAACCTCACTGCCTCAGATAGGCAACCAACATAATCAAAGATCCCTCCCACCCCGGTTATAATCTTTTCCAACATCTTCCATCAGGCAGAAGCTTAAACATGTGTACCAACAGATTCAAGAACAGGTTCTCCCCTCCCTCCATTATTAGACTTCTGAATGGATCTTTCAAATGTAATGTTGACCTTGCTCCTTGCAAAACTTCTCTGCAGCCATAACATTATATTCTTCGCTCTGTTCTATTACCCTTATGCACTTTGTATGGCGTGATCTACCTGCGCTACATGCAAAACAAAACTTTTCACTGTGCCTAGGTACATGTGACAGTAATAAATCAAATTAAAACAAATCACAATGTGCAGTGTGTGTTTTTAGCAATCTTGCAAGATAAGTTTCAGTAGTGATTTGTTCTATCTGATCTTGTCAACCAGGCTGACTCCATTACTTGCCAACTTGTTCCTAAAGAAATATGCCTTTGATAACATCCTTTCTTTGCTTACCACCAATATATGCTTTTGGGTTGTTTTTCCGGACAAATGTTATTGAAGAGAAATTAGTGGAAAGTAACAACAACAACCACTTATGTAAGATGTTGTTTTAATGTAACAAAGTTTCCAAAAGTGCTTCATATGAGTGCTATCAAACAAAATTTGGACCACATAAGGGGATAAAAGGACAGGTCAAAAAGGTAGAAAAGAAGTGAAAAAACGTTGGTGAGGTTAGAATTCCAAAGCCTAGTGCTGGGAAGGTAAAATCAAGTCAGAATATGTAAAGCAACATTTTGGAATCAGTTCAGAGAATGGAAAATGTGAGACTGAACCAGAGAGTATTGGAACAATTAAATCCAGATGTGGTAAAGGCATAACAAAGTTTTCCGTAGCAGATGAATTGAACAAATTTACATTTTCAAAGTGGTTATAGGTGGGCTTTGTGTGGAGTGGATAGATCGTCAGATTATCATCTCTGTGTCTGATAGGACAAGAGTCTTGGTACCATCTTGTTCAGACATTGACCATGGAGACAAGATGGCTTCAAAATATATAGAATGTAGGGAGGTAGATGGTGACATCTTTGAAAAATGTCCATATTACAGAGGAGGAAGTGCTGGATGTCTTGAAACGCACTAAGATGATAAATTCCCAGGACCTGATCAGGTATACCCTCAAACTCTGAGAGAAGCTAGGGAAGTGATTGCTGGGCCTCTTACTGAGATATTTGTATCATCAATAGTCATAAGTGAGGTGCCAGAAGACTGGATGTTGGCTAAGGTGGTGCCATTATTTTAAAAAGGTGGTAAGGACAAACCAGGGAACTATAGCATGGTGAGCATGGCGTCAGTGGTGGGCAATTTGTTCGAGGGAATCCTGAGGGACAGGATTTACATGTAATTGGAAAGACAGGAATGATTAGGGATAGTCAACTTGGTTTTGTGCCTGGGAAATCATGTCTCACAAACTTGATTGAATTTTTTGAAGAAGTAACAAAGAGGATTGATGAGAGCAAAGCGGTGGACATGATCTATATGGACTTCATTCGACAAGGTTCCCCATGGGAGACTGATTAGCAAGGTTAGATCTCATGGATTACAGGGAGAACGAGCCATTTGAATACAGAACTGGCTCAAAAGTAGAAGACAGAGGATGGTGGTGGAGGGTTGCTTTTCAGACTGAAGGCCTGTAGCCAGTGGAGTACCACAAGGATCAGTGTTGGGTCCACTACTTTTCATTATTTATATAAATTATTTGGATATGAACATAGGAGGTATAGTTAATAAGTTTGCAGATGACATCAAAATTGGAAGTGAAATGGACAGCGAAGAAGGCTACCTCAGATTACAATGAGATCTTGATCAGATGGGCCAATGGGCTGAGGAGTGGGAGATAGAGTTTAATTTAGGTAAATGCGAGGTGCTGGAGTTTGGGAAAGCAAATCTTAGCAGGACTTATACACTTAATGGGAAGGTCCTCGGGAATATTGCTGAACAAAGAGACTTTGGAGTGCAGGTTCATATCTCCTTGAAAGTAGAGTCGCAGGTAAATAGAATATTGAAGAAGGAGTTTGGTATGCTTTCCTTTATTGGTCAAAGCATTGATTATAGGAGTTGGGAGGTCATGTTGCCGCTGAACAGGACATTGGTTGGGCCACTTTTAGGATATTGCATGCAATTCTGGTCTCCGTTCTATCTTGAAAGGCTTCATAAAAGATTTATAAGGATGTTACCAGGGTTGGAGGATTTGAGCTGTAGGGTGAGGCTGAATAGGCTGGGGCTGTTTTCCCTGGAGGGTCAAAGGCTGAGAGGTGACCTTGTAGAGGTTTATAAAATCATGAGAGGCATGGGTAGGGTAAATAGACAAGGTCTTTTCCTTGGGCTGGGAGAGTCCAGAAGTAGAGGGCATAAGTTTAGGGTAGAGGGCAAAGATATAAAAGGGACCTAGGAGGCAACGTTTTTACGCAGAGAGTGGTACGTGTATGGAATGAGCTGCCAGAGGAAGTAGTGGAGGCTGGCACAATTACAACATTTAAAAGGCATCTGGAGTTGTACATGATTGGTATTAGGAGGATATGGGTCAAGTGCTGGTAAATGGGACAAGATTAGATTGTGATATAAGGTTGGCTGGGACAAGTTAGATGAAGGATCTGTTCTGTGCTGTACATCTCTATGACTCCATGAGTTGGTTGGAGAATGATGATAAGTGACTAAACATAATAACATTGATCCTTTTAATATTTTGAATGCTGTTCTTTTTATATTTTTGCCACAGAACTGGAAAACTGAAGATCATTCATATCCTGATGCTTATGAAATGCTCCTTGAACTCATGTTTGTAAAGGTCCTCTAAGAAACAAATTTGGGTAACCATAATTTACCAGAGCATAGTCTTTGAATTGATGGAATTGTTTACTGCAAATGATCATTGAGACTGAATCATTAAGTACATTCAAGACAGAAAATGTATTTCGATCGATATGAAAATAAAGAATTGTGAAGATTTGGCAGGAGAGTGGACTTGAGAATTGTCAGATAAGCTCCAATCACATTGAATGGCAGACTAGACTCAATGGGCTAAATGGCTAAATTCTGCTCCTGTATCTTATGGTCTTTAGTACTGAATTAAAAGGGGTCTAGCCCGCAGCATAAAGCCAATTTTAATTCCTAATTAATTTGCAATCTCACTCATGAGAAACAGGAGAGTGTTAGATAGTGTGGCAAGAGATGCTTTTGCAAGATTCAGCAGAGTAGAGGGGTGGAGTTCTCGTGACCTGATCCAGGAGTGCTTGCCAATGACACTAGAGCCCTGATTTTGCCTTGATGTAGAACATGGGTCCCAGGGCAGGAGGCTACCATTAAGGAAGGGGAAATCTTAATTTGCTGGTATCTTCTAAATGCTACCCCATTAACACCCATCTGAAGCTGGTGGGGCTGACGCAAAGAAAAAAGTGAGAAAAAAATCTAGATAATTTTTTGCCATGTATAGAGATGCAACAATATTCTGTGGATATATTTGGCAGAGAGTTCCTAACACTGTGCTTGCTCAGAGAATGGCAACAACTCTCAGCAATGCTGAGGGACATAAACAGAAGTTGCTGGGTAAGCTCAGTACGTCTGGCAGCTTCTGTGAAAAGAAATCAGTTACTGTTTCGGGTCAGTGACCCTTCCTTAGACCCGTCCACAAACCTGAGGGAGTCTTTCAGCCTATCCATAAGCGTAGAATAATTTCATTCTTGTGAAACTGCATTCAATTATTTATCTTTCTTTTACTTTAGCTACCATGGTTAATGAATAACTATAAGAAGTCCTCACCTGACTAGAATAAAAATCTTAGTTTAAGCAAAATCATCATTAACGTCAAACATTTCAAAGGACCACTGCTTGTACTTAACAGGCTGATTTAAATGAGGTAAAAACAATGACTACAGATGCTGGAAACCAGATTCTGTGCTCTTCCAGCACTGTGGTGCTGGAAGAGCACAGCAGTTCAGGCAGCATCCAAGGAGCTTCGAAATCAACGTTTCGGGCAAAAGCTCTTCATCAGGAATAAAGGCAGTGAGCCTGAAGCGTGGAGAGATAAGCTAGAGG
>NC_057711.1:65874708-65970488 GCF_004010195.1 Chiloscyllium plagiosum
ATTGTGAGGGGCGGAAGTGGTTGTGGGAGTGGCCATGATGGGGGCTGAAGTGACATCATCAATCAGCGTGGTGGTGGTAGCTGCATCAGCCGCATGGCTAATGGCGGAATAGGTTCCGAGGCCAGGGGACTCTTCTGGAATGTTTGAGGAGCGCTGGTATGGAGGTGGGTGGATAAAAGTTTGTTGTACTTACAGTTTTTGATGTTTGAGATAGAATTGAAATACTGTTTGTTGAGAGCATGAATTCTCCTGAGGATGTAGTACAGAGTGGGTCCTTTGCAATTCTGAGAGAGTGTGGCCCTCAGCTGAGGCAGGGCTGACTGTAGAGAGGTTAGGTGCCGGCGCATTGCTGCAAGTGTGGAGCGGAGGATCTTGAAGGAGAACTGTTGCTGGTGTTTTTGAATCTGTATCATCAGAATTTAAAAACATTTATTCATTTTGTGGGATGTGGGCATCACTGGCTGGCCAGCATTTATTGAGAATGTGGTGGTGAGCTCCCTTTTTGAACCGCTGCAGTTCACCTGCTGTGGGTTGACCCAACAATGATATCAGGGAGGGAATTCCAAGATTTTGACCCAGTGACAGTGAAGCAACAAGATATATTTCCAAGCCTGGATGGTGAGTGCCTTGGATAGGAAGTTGAAGGTGGTGGTGTTCCTATTATCTGCTGCTCTTGTCCTTCTCGGAGGAAATGATTGTCGGTTTGGAAAGTGCTGTCTGTGGATTTTTGGTGAATTCCTGCAGTGCGTCAGCTAGTACTTAACAACAGAAGAAGGGCTTATGCCCGAAACATCGATTCTCCTGTTCCTTGGATGCTGCCTGACCTGCTGCGCTTTTCCAGCAACACATTTTTCATCAGCTAGTACACACTGCTGCTGCTGAACGTCGATGGTGGAGGGAATGGATGCTTTTGGATGTAATGCCAATCAAGTGGGCTGCTTTGTTCTGGATGCTGTCAAGCTTCTTGAATGTTATTGTGGCTGCACTCATCCAGGAAACCATCTCTTGATCTAGTGATTTTTCTTTCAAACAATTATTTCTGCTCTGTTAATTTGCTCCTTCCATGTGGTTAATTATTTCTTCTGATCCCTTACAACTCTCTTTACCCAGTATTTTCATCTTAAGTTTCCTGGTCCCCTGTTGTTAAGTGTAGGTTTTCTTAGCAGCCTAAGATTTAGGTTGATCCATTTTCTGGGGCTTTGCAGTTCTGCTTTGCTTCTCTCCCTAAGCTTCTTTCAGGGCTTGATCACAGTACTAAGCTCACAGAGAGAGAGAGAGAGAGAGAGAGAGACTAGGTGCCAAAAATTATTTTGGCCATAACTTTTGTGGGTCTATGCCAGGGAGTTCAGAAATAGGTGAGAACTTGTGTCACATTCTGGTCTCTTGGCTTAATTTCCATAGCAGGCTTACTTGGAATTCAACACTTTTTTTTTACGTCAGTTGGTGATAATATGTGCAGTGTGACAGATAGGAATAATACAGAGAGAGCAGTATCACAGATCTGCACTCTAGAGAAGAAATATTTGAGGAGTTAATGTTCAACATTGCCAAGTGCAGAACAGGGTTCAAAAAGGATGAAGGTGGATTATAAATTGTAATGGCTGTTTCAGTTACATGAAATGATATTGGTGACTCTAACTGTGTGTTAAACAGTTGGCTATGGAATGGGACAGAAACCGCTTGGTCAACAACAATATATTCCTCAACATTAGAAAAAAAGGTAGAGAGATATGATTTATTATTAAAGAGGATGAAAGAGTTAACCAAGTGCTCATCGAAAAAGCAGTTAAATAGTGATTTTGAAAGATGCATCTTGCATTGATTAGAATAAGTTCAGCCAAGTGGATCTCATTGAATATGAGTTCCCTGATTAGCCCGGTTAACAGCCCCAATCAGGGAGTCCTGGCTGACAGATATAAACAGAGTCTCAGGGAATCTCCTCACTCTCAGGACTGACTCTGAGCTAGCTGGTCAGAATCCATGTACTGCAGATGTGTAAACAAAGGGAGACTTTGTGACAGGATACTGGCCTTTGGGGAGTTATTTCAGTGGTGACAAGAGTGGGATGTGGTACTGACATGTCATGTCTCCTGCACGGTATCAGTGTAGTGTTGATCACTGGCGGCCCAGCAGTGAGGAACGCCTGATAATATAGGCTTCCCAGACTTTGGCTGATGCTGAACGTGAATATGCCCAGATTGAAAAGGAAGGTTAGGCAATCATCTTTGGTATAAGAAAGTTCCACCAATACCTTTATGGATATACATTTGTAACAGTAATGGACCACAAATCTCTGCTATGGCTACTTACAGAAGATAAGGCTGTGCTGCCCATAGCTTCCAGTTAAATTCAGCAATGGGCCCTTATTCTCAATGCGTACAATTACAAGTTGGAACACAGTCAGAGAGGCCAAGAGATTAATGCAGATACCTTGAACTAGCTCTCGCTGGCATATAAACTACCAGTGGTGCCTCCCCTAGAACAGTTCGTTCTGGTTTTAAACTTTCTGGACACCTTTCCGGTTGCCGGTGACAATATCCAACAAAAAGATCCCATCCTGGCAAAACTAAAAGAGCTGGTGATGATGAGGGAAACAAAAGGGCCATCAGAAGCAGAATTGCAACCTTTCTGGACCGGGCAAGACCAGATCGCTGTAGAGGACAGCAAAGTATTATGGGGAGCAAGAGTGATTGTAACAAGTAAAGACTGCAGTCAGATACTGGCTGAGCTCCACCAGGGTCATCCAGGGATTTTCAAAATGAAGATGTTGGCAAGATGTTATGTCTGGTGGCTGAGATTGGATGCCAAAATAGCCATATTGGTGGGGCAGTGCCCAGAGTGCCAACAAGGATACAAATTACTGCCAACAGTTCCCTCACATTCGTAGGAGTGATCAGGTAACCCCTAGACTCAGTTGCATGTTGACTATGCTGGTCCTTTCATGGGCTCAATGTTCTTGGTCATTGTGGATGCCTATTTAAAGTGACTGCATGTGCATAGAGTTCATTCGTCAAACTTAGGGATGACAATTGAAAAGGTGTGAGCATTGTCCCGGGAGTATTGGTCATGGACAGTGGGATGTCATTTCCCAGCAAGGAATTTGAGTACTTCCTAAAGCCAAATGGCATTTGACATATAAGGACAGCTCCAACCATCCATCATCCAATGGCTTGGCAGAAAGACTAGTCCAAATGTTGAAGGTAGGCTTAAAGAAGCAGCCTACAGCATCACTCAACACCAAACTGTCCTGGTTTCTATTTGATTATAAGACCACTGCTCATGAAACTATAGAGATAGGTCCAATGGAATTGCTGATGGGAAGAAGACTCCCCACCAGGTTAAACTTGACATCCCAAATCTGTGGAGGAGAGCCCCTCAGAAAGGTCATAATGGCCATCAGAAACTGTAGGTCTCCATCTCGCTTTGAAGAACCCTTAGTGGCTGAGAAGGATCAGCCTTGATACCATTACTGCCTGATGAAGAGGAAGAATTTCTTTCCAGATGCTCTGAGTGCAAGCGATGGGGGACAGTCAGAGTTGGAGGGAGTGGACCTAGAGCAAAAATGTCCCAGGGAAGCTACAGGAGGAAGAACAGGCCTACATACCAGACTTATTGAGGAAGAAATGTTGTGATTGGAACGAGGTTGGCCAGGTGGATCTCGTTGAGCATGCAATCCCTGATTGGGGCTATTTACCTGGACCAATCAAGGAGCCCTGGCTGACAGATATAAACAGGAGATTAGCACTACCACAGATAGAAGTGTGAGGGTAAAGAAATAATAAAAAAAGAAAGAAAAAGAAAGGAGTGTCAGACTGAAACCTGTTCACTCTAAGGAAAAAAAATTAAACAGGAGACTAGACTACCGTAGTTAGGCGGTAGTGTGGGGGTAATTAAAAAAAAAGAAAAAAGAGAAAAAAAAACAGGAGACTAAGCACTGTCGCATTTAGGCGGTAGAGTGGGGGTAAGCAAAAGAGAAAACTAGGAAGAGAAAAGAAACAGGAGACTCAGAATCTCCTCACTCTAGGGACTGACACTGAGCTGCTTGGTCCGTGCACTATGCATGTGTAAATAAAGGGTAACTTGGAGTTGGGATATTAGCTTCTGTGGAGTTATTTCACATTTGAACTAGCGGAGACCAGGTCTAATTATCAGGTATCAACATGTAGAAAGTTCAGGAAGTGGTCCAAGATTAGGGCTGGTAAATGACTGACTTCACGGAAAAGTGATGTTGGAGAGAGAAGAAATACTGTGGAGTATGAGAAAACAAGTATCTGAAGGATGAATGAGCAAGAAGAAAAGAAAACTGGAAGAACTGGAGTTTTGAGGAGCAAAAATGACAGTGATGAACACAAAGAATTGTAGATGTTGGAAATCTGAAACAAAAGCAGGAGTGATGGAGAACACAGCAGGTCTGACAGCATCTGTCGAGAAATTGGAATTATCTGCCTAATTGTGGAAAACGTGCTGATAAAAGAGTGGAAGAGACGATGCCCAGAGAGTGAGATAAGAAAGCATAGGCAAATATAAAGATTGTGGTTGATAAGGTGAGAAAGAGAGTAGTTAGGTGGGGTGCTAATGAGGAGTGTAAATGTTTGAAATTGTGTTGACAGTGCCAGGAGCAGCCAATTCAGGACAGGATCTCAGAGTGTAGCGGAAGGGAGTGAACAAGAGACAGGACATTCACATTATGAAATTTTAAACTTAGTGCAGAGTCCTGAAAATGGTAAGGTACCTCAGTGGAAGATGATGTATTGTTCCTCCAGCTAGCATTGAGCATCACTGGAGCATTGCAGTAGGCCTGAGACAGAAGTGTTGGCATAGGTACACGGTGGTGTGTCAAAGTGACAGGCAACTGGAAGCATGGGGTAATTTTTTTTTAATGGATAAAAATGTAGGTGTTTGGCAAAGTGGTCATCTGGAAGGTTGCAGAAGTAGATTATAATGAGGAGGGACTGTGGATTTGGAAAGCAATTGGGGAGGGAAGATTTGATGAGCTGGTAATAGAGATGATGGATAAGTAGGAGATTGTTGAAGGAAATTCTGGCATGTAAGGAGTAGTTTGTGTATCATAGAAGGGAAGCAGGTTTGATCAAGGGGCAGGAACAAAAACAGGCATTGTTGGAAAAGCTCAACAGGTCTAGCAGCACCTGTGGAGAGAAATCAGAATTAACATTTTAGATTGAGTGACCCTTCCTCAGAACCAAAGGGCCACTCCACCTAAAATGTTAACTCAAATTTCTCTGCACAGATGCTGCCAGACCTTTTGAGCTTTTCCAACAATTTCCGTTTTTGTCTCTGATTTACAGCATTCACAGTCCTTTCGGGTTTTACTTAAGCAGATTTAGAAAGTCGCTTATAATTTGAGGCATGCAGAGTCATTAATATATTTAAGTAGCTGATCAACTTAGTGACCCATCCCTTAGCCAATCTTTGTTCAAACTGGAAGCCGTTTTCAAGTTGGGTTGAGGTCAGGTTTATGATTTTTCATTTTTAATCCCTCCTACCACTCTTTTGGTGAAAGGTTGGTATGCGTAAAATCTGTGTCAAGTTTTATTGTCTTCTCTCATAGCCAGAAAGAGCCTTGGATAGTTTTAATCTCTGAAGTCCATCTTGGATATTACCATAAATTTGAACAGAGATTGGCACTTTCCAGTTTCTGGAAGTCAGTACCAGCATAAGTTCAGTGTTTTATAAGATTCAACAGCAGAATGATTTGTGATTTGAATATCTGGTATAGAAAGGTCATTAACCAGAAACATGAAATGAAAATTAGACATTATATTTGCAACTGCTTGAATATGTCTTCTGACAATCTACTTGTGAGTTCACATCCTGCAGCTACCTGATATACATATCACAATCAATGTGGCACTTGAATGACACTCACTGTAATATTCCCAGGTTGCCTGGCATTTCAATGCCTGCTTCAGTGAAATGAATTTCAGTCCCTGTCTGTTTGTGGTTGAGTCGCTGGACTCAGTGTCATGATGAAATAGGACAGTTAACAGTCAGAAGAAAGGAAATCTGACACTACCTTATCTGAATCACACTACCCATCAATAATCATGGCATAGAACTGTCAATGGTAATGGATGTTTCATCCAGTTAACAGATAAGAGAATATTCTGCCCAAGGAGCTAGGAGCAAGAATAAAGACTTCAGAAGAATTATTATTAATTCAAAGATAAATTCTTCAAGTCAAGTAAATGTTACAAATACAAGTAGGTCAGACAGAAGGTGTGAGGAGAGAGATAGAGTGAGTAATTTTTGTTGAATTTCATTAGAACAATTCATTATTAATTAACCACTGGAGGTTTCCTCAGGATAGCATCCTGGCCCAACCATCTTCAAATTCTGTATAAAGTACCTTCCTTCCTGTATAAAATTAGAAGTAGGGATGCACTTTGTACAATGGTCAATGTTCAGCATCGTTTTCAACTCTACAGATACTGAAACAGTTTGTGTTCATGCACAGAAAAGCCTGGATGGCATAACTGGCACATGATATTTATGCCATGTTAGAGTTAGGCAACAACCATCTCCCATCAGTATTCATGGACATTGCCTTCAAAATGATTTAGAATTAATTAAAACTCTCATAACAATGGTGTCTCTAGGTGACAGTGATGATAACATGATAGAATTTTACGTTCAATTTGAGAGGGAGAGGTATGAGTGCATGACGAGTGTTTTAAATCTAACTAAAAGTAACCGTGAGGATAGAAATGAATTGAATGAGGGAGCTGAATACAGTGGTACAGTGGCTCAGTGATTAGTACTGCTGCCTCATATTGCCAGTGACCTGGTTTCAACTCTAGGTCAGATTGGCCATGTTAAATTGTCCAGGGATTTGCATGTACATTGATTAGCCATAGGAAATATAGGTTAAAAATATAGGGTAGAGGGGTGAGTTTGGATGGGATGCTCTTCAGAGGGTTGATATGGACTCAATGGGCTAAACGGCTTGCTTTGACACTGTAGGGATTCCATGATTCTGTGATGAATGCATGGTGGCTAAATTTGCTGGTGACACCAAGCCAATTCAAAAAGTACATTGATAAAATTAGGTAAAGAGAGTGCAAAGGCGTACAGACAGGTTAAAAATAGGCAAAAATTCAGCAAGTGAAGTATAATATGGATAAATGTGAACCTGTCCATTTTGTCAGGAAGAATAGGGAAGTAGTATACTATTTAAACACAGAAAAATTAAAAGATTTGATATAAAGAGATCTGGATGACCTGATGTATGAACTCTCACAGAAAGTTAGCATGCAGATGCAGCAAGTGATTGAGGAGGCAAATGGAATAATGTCACTATTGCAAGGGGATTGAAATATAAGAGTAGAAAAGTAGCTGTACAGGGTGTTGTTGGGACTACATTTGGGTACTGTTTAGACTCCTTATGAAATAGATATAATTACTGTAGAAGAAGTTCAGAGAAGGGTCACTCAACTCATTCCTCAGATGAAGGTCTTGTCTTATGACAAAAGGTTGATTATGTTAGACTTCTATCCACTGGAGTTTAATAGAATGAGTGGAGATCTTAGAGTCATAGACACATAGAGTCCTACAGCACGGCAACAGGCCCTTTGGACCAAACTGGTCCATGCCGACCAAAATGACCATCCACACTAACCCCATTTCCCTGCACTTGGCCCATATCCTTCTAATCCTTTCCTATCCATGTATTTGTCCAAATGCCTTTTAAATGTTGTTAATGTACTCACCTCAACTGCTTCTGCTGGCAGCTCATTCCACATGTGTACCACTCTCTGTGTAAAAAGGTTGCAACGCAGGTTCCCTTTTATTCTTTCCCCTTTAACTGATGGCTTCTAGTCCTCGATTCCCCAAACCTGGGAAAAAAATTTGAGTGCATTCACCCTATCCGTCCCTCTCATGATCTTATACACTTTTTTAAGATCCCTCCTCAGTCTCCTTCACTCTAATGAAAAAAGTCCCAGCTTGTCTAACCTCTTCCTGTAACTCAGACCATTGAGTCCTGGCAACATACTTGTAAATTTCACTGCACTCTTTCCAGTTTAATAATATCCTTCCCATAGTAAGGTGAACAAAACTCCAAGTGGGGCCTCATCAATGTCATTTGCCATTTCTTGGTCCATGTCTCCAGCTGACAAAAGTCCAACTGCAATTTCTGATAACCTTCCTCACTGTCCATGATACCTCCTAATTTAGTGTCATATGCTAACTTACTAATCATTCCTTGTGCATTCTCATCCAAATCATTGATATAGATAACAAACAGCACTCCACTAGCCACAGGCCTCTGGTCTCATAAGCATCCTTCCACTATCACCCTCTGCTTCCTATCGTCATGCCAATTGTGTATCCAGTTTGCCAGCTCCCCCTGGATTCCATGCAATCTCACCTTCCAGAGCAGTCTACCATGTGCTACCATCTATCAAAGACCTTACTGAAATATATATACAGTATGTCTACCACCCTGCCTTCATTATCCTTCCTGGTCACCTCAACAAAAAACTCTAACAAATTTGTGAGGCTTGATCTCCTACACACAAAACCATGCTGACTATTCCTAATCAAACCCTATCTTTCCAAAAGCATTTCTATCTTATCTCTCAGGATCTTCTCAAGTAACTTACACACCATGGATATTAGGGTTACTGGTCTATAGTTCCCAGGTTTTCCTTTGCAGCCCTTCTTGAATAAGAGCACAACATTTGTTAACTTCCAGTCTTGCGGGACTTCATTGTGGCTAACGATGATGCAAAAATATCAGCCAGGGCCCCCACAATTTCTTCTTCAGTCTCTTATTTAAACATATGTAATATTGAGGAGATTAAATAGGGTGGATACTGTTTTGAATTGCATTGTTTTGTATTTGTTGTAATATTTAAAAATCTATTTTTTCCTCTTGCACAGTACATTAAAACTAGGGAAATAGCTTAAGAATAAGAGATCTCCCTTGCAGGACTCTATTTATGAGGAACTCTATTTTTTCTCTTTGAGGGGAATTGGAGTGTGTGAATTTTTTTTTCCCAGAATGTATTTGAGGCTAACATTTACTCAAGGCAGAGTTGGATAGATTTTTGATAGTCAAGGGTTATCAGATGCAGAGAGGAAAGGTAAGTACAGACAGATTAGCTATGAGCTTATTGAATGGTGGACCAAACGCAAAGGACTAATGGCCAGCTCCTATTCTTATGAATATCCGTGTGTCAACGTTCTAAGGGTTACCATGGACTTGAAACTGAACTGGACCAGCCATTGAAACAGTGCAGCGATTTGGCAGGTCAGAAGCTGGAAATTCTGTGCTGAACAACTAATTTCCTGATTTCTCAAAGAAATGTCCACCGTCTACAGCTACAGACAAAATACTCAAAAATACTTTCCACTTGTCTGAATGAATACAGCTCCAGCAATACTCAAGAAACTTGACACCATTTTTGATTTGGATGTGAGCATAGGAGGCATAGTTAGTAAGTTTGCAGATGACACCAAAATTGAAGCAAGAAGGTTACTTCGAAATACAACAAAATCTTGATCAGATGGGCCAATGGGCTGATGAATGGCAGATGGAGTTTAATTCAGAGGTACTGCATTTTGGAAAGGCAAATCAGGGCAGGACTTATATACTTAAATGTAAGGTCCTGGGGTGTGTTGCTGAAAAAGATACCTTGGAGTGCAGGTTCATAGTTCCTTGAAAGTGGAGTCGCAGATAGATAGGATAGTGAAGAAAGCATTTGGTGTGCTTCCCTTTTATTATCAGAGTATTGAATTGGAGTTGGGAGGTCATGTTGCAGCTATACAGGATATTGGTTAGACCACTTTTGAAATTTTGTGTGTAATTCTGGCCTCCCTCCTGTAGGAAGGATGTTGTGAAACCTGAAAGAGTTCGGAAAAGATTTACAACGATATTGCCAGGGTTCGAAGGTTTGAGCTGTAGGGAGAGGATGAATAGGCTAGGCTGTTTCCTCTGGAGTGTCGGAGGCTGAGAGGTGACCTTATACAGGTTTATAAAATCATGAGGGGCATGGATAGGATAAATAAATAAGGTGTTTCCCTGGGGTTAGAGAGTCCAGAACTAGAGGGCATAGGTTTAGGGTGAGAGAGAAAATATTTAAAAAGGACCTAAGGGGTAACGTTTTCACACAGAGGGTGGGTGCATGTGTGGAACGAGCTGCCAGTGGATGTGCTGGAGGCTGGTAAAACTGCAACATTTAAAAGGTATCTGGATAGGAATACGACTAGGAAGGGTTTAGAGGGATATGGGCCATGCGTTGGAAAATGGGATTAGATTAATTCAGGATATTTGGTCAGCACAAATGAGTTGAACCAATGTGTCTGCTTCTGTGCTGTACACCTCTCTGATTCTATGACAAAGCAGTCCACTGATTGGTACCCAGTCGATCACCTTAAACATACTTCTCTCCACCATAGACATGCAGTAGCAACAATGTGTAACATCCACAAGGCATGACATGTATTCATTAACAGCACCTTTGAAACCTATGACCACCAAGAAGCTCAAAGGCAGCAGATGTATGAGAAAACCATTATCTGCAGGTCGCCCTCCAACTGAAGGAACTATATTGCCATTCCTTCACTATGGCTGAGTCAAAATCCTCACAGTGCTTTGGGTATACCTGGATGCCAGAGACTGCAGTGATTCTTTACAACTTCCTCCAGGACAGGCAACGATGGGCAGTGAATGTTGGTCTTGCCCATATCATGTGAATGAATAAATCAGCAAAACTATTGGCTTCTCTGGTGTGCCACTTCTTTTTCAACAATAAGTCCTTCAGATAAAGGACACTCCAGTTGTCACCTGTGCTGAACTATTTAACTTGGAGCAGCAGTTTAACATTATAGTTAGCCTCAATTGTTTTGAGTTATGGAAATCCCTACTTCTGACAGCTATCGATCATCTCTATCTGGAATAATGTCCATGTGATGATGTGGCCAAGATCACCTCTCATATCCACAACAATTCAGTATCTTTCTCGCATGCAAGTCCGGATATCACATTTTAACAGAAATCTGTTGGAAACCCAGGCCTAGTTTTAACCTTTGTGATTGTTCCAATTAAGGTCCAATGTAATCACTCTGGCTGGACCCAGCTGGGATTGTCATCTGTTTGAAAGCAGTCTTTTGGGGGAAGGTCGGGGAATTGAGATTGAACCAACTGACATCAGTAATACTGAGACACTTCTAAAATTAAATTTTGAAATTCTCTTTGCAATTAAATAACCCTCCAACAAGTAATAGGAACACTGGAAGCCAATAATTTGATGGCACCTTATATATCCAGGGTTGTTCTGATGTTATTGAGGAGAAATACATGATATAAATTCTCCCTAACATTTACCCAGATGTATTCAACATTGTCACCTAGTGGAAAAGCTCAGAAGTGTAAATAATTGAAATGGATTATGTACCTTTGCTTGCACCCGCCCACTTTAAATTGGCTCCAAAAACAAGCGGGTTTGACCAGCAAAAAGGAGCATCATTTTCTAAAGTTACACATGAAAGGTGGCCATTTGGGTCAGGTATAAAATGACCATTGAATTGTGGAATCAAATGCAGGAAATCAATTCTTTTAAAAAATAAAAGAGTAAATTGATAGCAAGAGGGAAAAAAAAGATGTTTGCACAAAATACCTGAGAAATAGTCAGGATTTCTTTTCTTACTCCTAACCGTCTGTAAATATTAGGTATGATTTTAAATTATTTCTATTTATTTTCCTCAACAGATATATGCCTGGAATAATATTACCATAAAATAACATAATATAATTATGATATAACTGTCATAAGCATTCATCTTCTAGCATTACCAATGGAAATTTCTAAGATTTAAAATTAATGCGTTTCAGATTAGTTTACAGTTGGCCTTTGTGGTTATGATTTCTTATAGGTGAAATGAATCAGACTATTCATAGCAAGGAATTCTATAACTCAATGGAATTTCATAAATAACAATACGTTATAATTATCAGCAGTTTTAATCTACAAAATTCTCTAGACTGCTTCCGAGAAGCATAATTAAACACAATGTAACTGCCAATTTAAAGAAAGACCATTATGAGTTGTAGAAGGGTGTGGTAAATAATAAGAAGCTATGGAAACAAAGGTGAAACCTGAGGAATAATGTAACTGAAGATTTTGAGGGGGTGAGAGACAAAACGCCAAAGGAAGGAAAGTCCAGTTCATTCAGCCAGCTGCCTTGTGATAAGAGGAGTAAACGAACTGGGCGATGCAGAAGAGAAACACAAAGGGGTGTGGACCTGGAGGAAGTTGGAGATAGCACTGAAGGAATTTAAATATATGGATGAGAATTTGAAGCTTTGGGGGAATTGGGAAACAATGTAGTGAACATATAGGTAAGCAGAACTTGGTTTGGTATAGAATGCAGGCAGTTGAGTTTTTAATGGGAGTAAGCAGATGGGGTTTGAAGGATAGGAAACCAGCTGAAAGAACAGTAGATTAGTTGAATTTGAAGGTAACAATGTCATGGATAAGGACTCAGTATCAATATGCTGAAGTTGGAGAAACGACATGTAAATGTTATGGAAATTATTTTTATGGGTTCTGTTTTGCACAGATATTGGGACTCTGCATTAATGTGATAGACTATAATAACTGAGAACAAATATGACAGTGTGAGTGCATGTACAACACACTGGAAGAATCTACACTGGATGGAAGGCTTTGGAAGCAGACGAGACTGCAATCCACTCTCTCTGGAAGACAGATCAAGTGAACATGGACATGGACACATGAAGAAGATAAATTTGTCTTTATCTAATATAAGTCGTTGTTCATTCTCTCCATGGTTACTATGTACAGCAGTGTTTGGCATTAATGTATAAAAAATAATATTACTTTGAAGTCTAAGTGAGAAGCCAATGCTTAACTTCGGCTTCTGATTGAGCAGCCTGTAAGAAACCTACACTCATAGTGTGACAGCAAACTTCATGAGAAAAAAGGTTCAATGATAGAAAAGAACTGGGGATGTGGAGAAGATCGATCCTGATGCTAGGGTCAGGATTATTGATTCCATGGTGGGTCCAAAGAGTCAGGAAATTTCCTGAGTTGCCACGACTGCCTCTGTTGGATATTTGGCACGGGTTTCAGTGTATTTTTATGCCGGAGTCGGATCTGCTACCTAGAAAACAGTTTGGAGGCAGCCACAGGGGAACTGAGGTAGGTGACTTAAAATGCACACCTCCATGTTCTGGGACATCAGCTCAGTTGTGCAGTTGAATTATAGATTCTCTTGGCCTCAACATTCATCCAGGTCCCCCCACATGCTCCATCCCTGCCAATATGTGTCAATCTGTGCCTTCACCTAACCCCAATGGTTGCTCCGACACTGAATGCTAACCCATTCTCTTATATTGACTTACATGATCCCTCATTCTCTCTCTGCCGATATACGCCTCCCATTATCCTCATTGCCCCTTATAACTCCAATGTTCATTCATAGAAAATGCTCGCCAAAGCATGCTTTTATAATCTCTATGCTACCTTACCCAGTATCCACTATGGGCTGACTAGGGTCCATTCTGAGAGGAAATGAAACACTTTTCTAAGTATCTATTTTGCAAAATAAAACTCTCCTTTTAAATATACATTAAATAGATTTAAACTTTCCCATTACTTAATTCCTTATTAAAAAAATAAACATTTGTATTTTGTCCCACTTCAAAGACAGTATAAACTCTTGGAGTTGAACTCCTGAAACTGTGAACTTACAAAACTCAAATGTATAAATGATTTTGAGATGCAGGCACAACCACCTGATGAACGAGCGTTGCTCTGAAAGCTCGTGCTTCCAATTAAACCTGTTGGACTATAACCTGGTGTTGTGTGATTTTTAACAAATGTATAAATGAAAGGTTATGGAAGCAGTAATAATAATATAATAAAAACAGAAAATGCTAGAAAAAAAATCCACAGGTCCAGCACCAAATTTGGAAAAAATAAGGTAACATTTCAAGTCAATATGTAATAAGCTGCCAATCATACTGCGATTTCCCCACCAACATTAAGGTAGCGAGATAAATGGATAAAGTGGTTAAGAAGGCAGAGAGGATATTTGCCTTTAATAGACAAAGCATAGCATTTAACACCAGGGAGGTTCTGTTGGAACTGTATAAAAGGTTGGTTAGACCACAATTAGTATACTGTGCACATTTATGGAATCTACATTAGAGGAAGGCAGTGATTGCACTGGAGAGGGTGTAGAAGAAATTTACCAGAATGTTGTATGGGCTGGAGAAGTTCAGGAATGAAGAGAGTTAGATAGGATGTGGTTGTTTTCCTTGAAACAAAGGAGACTGAGGGGGGCAATCATGATTGAGATGTATAAAATTATGAGGGCTATAAATAGGGTGGACAGAAAAGAAATTTTCCTCTTGGTGGAGAGATCAATGACCAGGGATTTAAGGCAAGAGCCAGGAGATTTAGAAAGGGTTTGAGGATATTCTTTTTCACCCAGAGGTTTGGAACTTACTGCTTTTAAGCGTGACAGAAGCAGAAACGCTCATAACATATCAGAAATGTTTAGATATGCACTTGCAGTACCAAACTACACAAGGCTGTGGGTCAAGTGCTGGAAACTGGCATTAGAATAGTTAGGTGCTTACTTTTGACTAACACAGACCTGATGGGCTGAAGGGCCTTTTTTGTCTGCTGCAGACCTCTATAACCACACCCCTTCCTAACCCCCATCATCACCACCTCCCACCACTGAGATAATTACCATTCTGGCAATCCATGCCAAGCATTTTATAATGAGCCTTCAATAAAAACTGTTGAAACTGTTTTTTTAAAAATGTTGACACCTGTGGACATTTTTAAAGGACTGGGCTTTTGTATAATTTCAGATTATGACAGCCAGACAGTCATTGTGCACTTTATAAGAGCTTTTATATCCACTCTATAAATGGATGACTCCCACATTGCAGCCCAAGGCCCTTGCAAAAGGTAAAATGGAGTCTGTCTGAAGTCAGCACTGCATTAAAATAATCGAAGAGTGTGGTACTGGAAAAGCACAGCCGGTCAGACAGCATCCAAAGATCAGGAGGATCGAAGTTTCAAGCATAAGTTCTTCCTCATTCCTGATGAAGGGCTTATGCTCGAAACATTGATTCTCTTGCTCCTTGGATGCTGCCTGACCTGTTGTGCTCTTCCAGCGCCACATTCTTTGACTCTAATCTCTAGCATCTGCAGTCCTCACTTTCTCCTACTGCATTAAAATAACCCCGTGGAGTGCAATGTTTCCTTCTGACGAGTGATCCTTCAACCGGCAAATAAATTAGATCTGTTACAAATGAAAGTTATGCTTCCATATCCAGATCCTACCCACCATTTCTACAGGCTACAGTCATCCTAATTCTGAAAAGCCAGGCCTTAATCTTCAATTAATCAACCAAGGAAGAGGACGCTGATGAATCAGGGTGGACTTTTAACGTGATCAGGTTTGAAGACATAGGGTCCTATAAAAGGCAGCCAGTCACCACTTATCCACCTGCCCTGACTTGTCATGCATTTTACCAGGGCCAGTGGAGTTATGGCAGAACCTGCCTGCTCTTGGACCAATTAATAGCCCTTTAAATGCTTCACCTTACCTCTATCATTATTTTATTCAGAGGAAGCAGAACACCACACCTGGAGGATAGTCTGGTGGGCTTTTCTTGAACAACTTAGTGGGCCTCTTTCGGAGCTGACCTTTGCAAACTTAGTCTTAGTCAACAATAACCCTCACTCAATTGGATTCTGACAAGTGACTCAGGTCCTGATATGACTACAGCCTTGTTCCGAATGTAGATAATGGAGCTCAGTTCCACAGGGAAAGTGAGAGCACCTTTGCCATCGAGATTACATTTAACCCCGTTTGGCATGAAGAAACCTCAAAAAAACAGGAGTCAATGAGAATTAGGAGGATTCTCCTTGCTACTTAGAGTCATATCAAACACAAAGGAAGACGTTTGCGGTTGTTGGAGGTCAATCACCTCAGCCACAGGACATCTCTGCATGAGTTCCTCAGACTAGTATCCCAGGCTCAACCAGCTTTAGCTATTTCATCAGTGACTTTCCCACCATCATAAGGTCATTCATAGGGATGTACTCTGATGATTGCAAGACGTACAGCACTGTTCGCAACTCCTCAAACATTGAAACAGTCTGTGTCAAAACGCAGCAAGATCTGGAAACATTCAGGTTTGGATTATTGTGAGCAATTTTGGTCTGCCTCCTATAGGAAGGATGTTGTAAAACTTGAAAGTGTTCAGAAAATATTTACAAGGATGCTGCCAGGGTTGGAGGGTTTGAGCTATAGGGAGAGGCTGAATAGGCTGGGGCTATTTTCCCTGGAGTGTCAGAGGCTGAGGGGTGACCTTATAAAGGTTTATAAAATCATGAGGGGCATGGGTAGGGTAAGTAGACAAGGTCTTTTTCCTGGATTTGGGGGTGTCCAGAACTAGAGGGCATAGGTTTAGAGTGCGAGGGAAAAGATTTAAAAGGGACCTAAGGAGCACCACTGAAAGGGTGGTGTGTGTATGGAACGAGCTACCAAAGGAAGTGGTAGAGGCTGGTACAATTACAACATTTAAAAGACATCTGCATTGATATATGAATAGGAATTAGGGGGATTAATGCTAGCAAATGGGATTAGATGTATGGGATATCTGGTCGGCATAGGCAGGTTGGACCGAAGGGTCTGTTTCCGTGCTGTACAACTCTATGACTCTATGACTTAAAAGTGGCAAGTATCACTCTTGCACAAAAATGCCAGGTAATATCCTCCTCCAACTTGAGAAAATTCAGCCATTACCCCTTGATGTTCAATGGCATTGCCATCACTGAAACCCCCACCATCAACATTCTGGAAGTTACCGTTGACCAGAAACTGAACTGGAATATAAGCACTGGTTACAAGAGCAGATCAAAGCCTCGGAATTCCGCAGCAAGTAACTGACTTCCTGACTTCCCAAAGCCTGTCCACTATCTACAAGGCACAAATCAAATGAATTGTAATAGTCTCCAGGTAGCTGGATAACTGCACCTTCAACAATATTCAAGATGTTGGATACCATCCAGGCCAAATCATATCTTAGGAGATCAAGGATACATTCTTGGGGGATGTTGGAGTTAACAGTCCAGGGAAGGAAAATGCAAATACCCAGGTTCTGTGGCCACAATTCGAATGGTGAAAATGGAACAATTTGGAGGCAGTCCCATTGAGTAGAACAAGAGGGTTTGGTAAACACTATTGGTTGATCATGTGTAAGGCCACAGAGTAATCAAGGAAGATAGGAGAAATACTGCAGCACAATTCCAAGCATACAGGCGGTTATTTGTGATTTTGATTAGAGTCAATAAAGCTTTGCTGCAAGGACATAAACCAAACTGGACATATTTATATATGCTGGGAGGCTGCAGGTAGATTTGGGCTGACAACATACTCAAAGCCACGGAGATGTCCCTTGGTTCTTAAAATTTTCCACAGGAGGCAGAGCCTGACTATTTTAAGGTTGACTGGGATTAGTTCTGCCACTCAGAGATGATTATCTACATTTTGCAAGGAGCAATGTCATCAGCAAAATTGTTTTTGCCAGTCAGAAACTGCTTGTATTTCACATGCAGGATCCTATGTTTGCAAATAACTTCAGCCTGCTCTCTGGAAGTCAACAATTGGTACATTTGCTATTTGAACTGCCTCCCATTGCTCACAGGTGGAGCACACATTGTGCCCCAGGGAAAGAGAACAAACTCTGCCAGTCTATGTGTAGTAGCAGCCATTTTCCATTCTTATGTCACAATTAGGATTCAAGAGATCATGGAAGCTAAAACAGATACTGAGAGTCCCAGGCTCAGCCTGGTCATTAGGTCCCCTCCTACAAACCTCTATGTCCATTTCTACCCAACATTGCCTGGGCTGCCCATCACAACACATCCCCCACGTGTCCCCATCCACCACCTGGAGTTATGACTGCAAAGCTTTGTGCATGGAAAATAGTTAACATGGCTTTATGCATGGTAAATCATGTCTCACAAACTTGATCAAGTTTTTTGAAGAAGTAACAAAGAGGATTGATGAGGGTAGAGCAGTAGATGTGATCTATATGGACTTCAGTAAGGCGTTCGACAAGGTTCCCCATGGGAGACTGATTAGCAAGGTTAGATCTCATGGAATACAGGGAGAACTAGCCATTTGGATACAGAACTGGCTCAAAAGTAGAAGACAGAAGGTGGTGGTGGAGGGTTGTTTTTCAGACTGGAGGCCTGTGACCAGTGGAGTGCCACAAGGATCAGTGCTGGGTCCTCTACTTTTCATCATTTATATAAATGATTTGGATGTGAGCATAAGAGGTATAGTTAGTAAGTTTGCAGACGACACCAAAATCGGAAGTGCAGTGGATAGCGAAGAAGGTTACCTCAGATTACAACGAGATCTGGACAAGATGGGCCAATGGGCTGAAAAGTGGCAGATGCATGTGACAACTGCCCTGGCAGACCCTGAGACGTGACTTTCATAACAGGAATTCTTGCATCGATTGCCTACCTGGGGGGTAAGGAATGGGTGTTTTCCTATTGATAAGATAGGGTAAGGTCATAGTGAGGGTGATAATCAGCGATTATCCCCTTTCATAGACTTCTTGCTCCTCACTTGTAAGAATCTCATTTCAACATCTGGGACTTGGTTGGAAAATAAGACTTGTCAGTCATGAGGTAGTAAATGGCCTCATTCAATATCTTGTTTGATTCTCCCAAATTTCTTGCCATAGCCTACATTGTTCACAGCTTGAGAAGATTCTACCCAATGTCTTATCAGTAGTGGGTCTGGACTAAAACAAGAAATAAAAATGCTCCTGGAGCTATACATGGACAGTTACTGGAAGTGTTCAAGTTTTGTGCACTTGAACAGAGGAAGCCCAGCGGAAATGGCCTTCATACTCCTGACTACCAAATAAAGACTCCTAATTTATGACACTCTTGCTCTTGTCAAATGGCATGGTTTAATTCTGCTTTGTCGCCCTTTCACACAATATCTATTGTATTATCCTATAATAAAACTCTACAGTATCTCCACATATACTGCAAAGTTGAAGGTCATTCATTAACAGCAACAATGAACTGTCAATGAGGAAACCAAGCCTGTGTGTGGCAGTCCAAACAACAACACTAGCCACTGCAAATGTTGTGCTAAAAGCTCTGTGAATATTACCAACAGAATTGATTGAATTCTACCTCCAGGCATTCTGAACAACCTGCAGCCAGTGGCTCTCTTCCAAGACAGGATCTTTATAGCAGTCTTCAGCACTCTCACAGCATGAATTCTAAACCTCATCTTAACGTATTTTCAGCTGATCTTGATAACTGATTTAAAAACAGAAAATACTGAGGAAACGCAACAGGTCTCGCAGCATCTGTGAACAGAGAAGAAGAGTTACTGTGTCGAGTCTGATGTGACTCCTCTTGAGGACTGAAAAGTGCTCAGTCTACCTCATATTATCCTGGAAAAGTAGAGCATCTCATAAGTTTGAGCAACATGCAAAGCTGGCTGTTTCTCACTGCTACTATGCAGCAGCAACGTGAATGCTGTTTGCGACCAACAGGATGCTGCCATCAAGCCAGAATACAAATGAATGATGTGGCGTATGAATTTCAGTGACGGTATGATGCCAAGTATCTAGGCCATATGTCACGAAGATTGGTGCATCAGTTCAAGCACCCTATCCCTTCGACTGTTCACAATATGAAAGGTACTGACCATATCAGAGCTTGCAATGGTGTCCAACATTGGGTGTGACCCTGAAATTGGACATAATTTGCTGCATAAACTTAGGTATGTGAAGAATTATGTTGACAACCAATTTAGGATTATCAGTCAAGCTCACAGTGGGGTGTGCTTATGTGTAATGGAAGCTACATGCATATTAATACACAGGGTCTTGTTCTTTGCAGATAGAAAAACAAGTGGAAAAAACTGCTCTTGTTTCAATTCCACATAATAAGTGATCACTATTCACTGGTTCATTTCATAGGTCCTTGACCAATCAGAGTTATTCTGCCTAGTTTAAAATTTAAAGCCTGGTAGTTAACTGTCAGTCATCATTAATTGGTGCTTTCTCCATGGTAATGTATCTACCAACGAGAGTCCATTTGCCAAGTAATTAGCATTTCCCTCTCAGATAGTATAAACATTGATTTTCCTCTTAAATTCACTTCTTTTGAAGGATTCTGATGAGTGCTAGGTGAAAATCTTTTACAAAATCTCTTTTTCAACTATACTCATAGACAGATTTGTGAATGGTGTGATTTTCAGGGTCAGCTTGTCTGGTATCTGATTTCACAGTCATATTCTTACAGATAGTTGACTAATTAAATTGTGATCTGTTCCACCACAGTGGGTTTAGTTTAGTTTGAATCTTATGAATTGTGATGATACCAAGTTCTGTGCATACTGATAGCTCTGTCACTGCTGGCCCTTTGGAATTTACTCAGGAGAAGATTTCAGGAAGCCATGGTGAACTTACATATTGCAGGGTGTGATTTTGCCAATGTATGGAATTAGTGATCTGCTATCTACTGTAGGATGGTCTCTTGCAGGTTATAGCATGGAGTGCTACTTGCTGAGATACATGTCCTTCAGGATGTGTATCGGTAATAGGTTGGCATCAGGTCCCTTGTCATTTTTAGCTTTGAAGCTCATTATTGTACCTTTTCAGGACATTATGTTTAAGATTGTAAAGGTTTATGATCATCTTATACCATCTTCATGAGTAAACAATATGGAAAGCTTGGTTATCTTTGAAATTTGCCTTTGCTTGGTTGTCTTTGAATTTTATAGTTGAGAGAGTGGTGCTGGAAAAGCACAGTAGGTCAGGCAGCATCCGAAGAGCAGGAGAATCGACGTTTCGGGTATAAGCCCTTCAGCAGGACTGCCCAAAACGACGATTCTCCTGCTCCTCGGATGCTGTCTGACTTGCTGTGCTTTTCTAGCATTACACTCTCAACTCTGATCTCCAGCGTCTGCCATCCTCACGTTCTCCTTTGAACTTTATAGATGTGGTTGCCTTTACTAATCTTCTTAATACTTTCCTTGCTGCTAACGTTGTGGTGTTATACCAACTTGTTAACCATCTGGGCATTATCCTGTACTCTGACTTGACCTATAGAACCAAATTTCCTGCAGCTAAAGGCTGGCTATAACCTTCACCCTTGGTGGCATATGCTTTATAGAAGTCAAGGAAAGCTGGATAGCTTTTGGTGATAGTCTGCACTAGTCACAAATTTTGTTGGCTTGGTGCAGTTTTGCTAACTATAGCAATATTGTTGATTATAGCCAGAACATATACTGTAACTGTTACAATGCCACTAGGGCTTCATAATGCAGATTCAAGTAATGTGTCATGACATGGCTGTTTTCTTGCCTAATAAGATACAGTAGGACCTCGATTATCCGAACAAGACAGTCGGGGAGTATTTTGTTTGGACAATTGATTGTTCGGATAATCGATCTGATCTGAAACAAGTGGTAGTTTATGAGTGCTGGTTATCCGAACATTACTTGGTTATCCAGCAATGCACACTATAATGCCATTTAACTGATAACTGAAAGCTGAGTTGCCTAATGCCATTTTTACAGGATCTTGAGATCTTGTTCGGATAATCCAAAATTCAGATAATTGATGTTCAGATAATCAAGGTTGTGCAGTACCTCCTAATAGTTCTAATGGGTGTGGTGCTGATAACAAACCCAACGAAGTTACAAATCACACAACACCAAGTTATAGTCCAACAGGTTTAATTAGAAACACTAGCTTTCGGAGCGACGCTCCTTCATCAGGTGGTTGTCAACTACCTGATGAAGGAGCAGTGCTCTGAAAGCTAGTGCTTCCAATTAAACCTGCTGGACTATAACCTGGTGTTGTGTGATTTGTAACTTTGTGCACTCCAGTCCAACACCGGCATCTCCAAATCATAAGCCAATGAAGATTTTTTACAGTTCCTCTGTGGAATAGTCACACTAATATTTTTCACAGTTTCTTTTGACAAACTGGTGTACATATTTTGTTTATGTGATATGAATTGGATTCTATTAAACCAAAAGTGAATTCGTGTCTTGAGCTGGTCTTTAAGAATTTTCCAGATATTTTCTGGACTTTTCTGATGGAATGACTTGATATGTTAATTCAAAATTAAGTGCTTGCATTCCATTTCTTTTCTCAGCAATTTGATATTTGTTTAAACAGAATGTAATTCAGTGTTTGTTTGTTTGATTAGATTCCCTACAGTGTAGAAACTGGCCCTTTGACACAACAAGTCCACACCGACCCTTCAAAGAGCAACCCACCCAGACTCATTTCCCACTATTTACCCCTGACTAATGCATCTAACACTATGGGCAATTTAGCGCGGCCAATTCGCCTGACCTGCATATCTTTTGGAATGTGGGAGGAAACCAGAACACTCAGAGGAAAGCCACGCAGACACGAGGAGAACGCACAAACTTCACAGCAGTCACCTGAAGTGGGAATCAAACGTGGATTCCTGGAGCTTTGAGGCAGCAGTACTATCCACTGAGCCACTGTGCTGCCCTTCTACTCGTGGTTTACTTCCCTCTTGTTTCATTTTTTTCTATTTTCTTTGCGTCTGGCTCACCTTTATTTTTCTTGGTTGCTGCTTCTTTTCTGGCTTTGATCACTTTAAAACTGTTGCTTTCAGAATGCCTGACTTGTTGTAACAGGTTTCAATATGTGGAGGGAATTTGCATATTTGGAAAGGCAAGGACTGATTAGGGATAGTCAACATGGCTTTGTGCGAAATCATGTCTCACAAACTTGATTGAGTTTTTTGAGGAAATGCCAAAGAGGATTGATGAGGGCAGGGCAGTAGATGTGATCTATATGGACTTCAGTAAAGTATTTGACAAGGTTCCCATGGGAGACTGATTTGCAAGGTTAGATCTCGTGGAATACAGGGAGAACTAACCATTTGGACACAGAACTGGCTCAAAGGTAGAAGACAGAGGGTGGTGGTGGAGGGTTGTTTTTCAAACTGGAGGCCTGTGACCAGTGGAGTGCCACAAGGATCGGTGCTGGGTCCACTACTTTTTGTCATTTACATAAATGATTTGGATGCGAGCATAAGAGGTACAGTTTGTAAGTTTGCAAATGACACCAGATTTGGAGGTGTAGTGGACAGTGAAGAGGGTTACCTCAGATTACAACAGGATCTTGACCAGATTGGCCAATGGGCTGAGGAGTGGCAGATAGAGTTTAATTCATTTTGGGAAAGCAAATCTTAGCAGGACTTATACACTTAATAGTAAGGCCCTCGGGAGTGTGGCTGAGAAAAGAGACCTTGGAGTGCAAGTTCATAGCTCTTTGAAAGTGGAGTCGCAGGTAGATAGGATAGTATGGTATGCTTTCCTTTATTGGTCAGAGTATTGAGTACAGGATATGGGAAGTCATGTTGTGGCTGTACAGGACATTGGTTAGGCCACTTCTGGAATATTGCATGCAGTTCTGATCTCCTATCAATCGGAAAGATGTTGTGAAACTTGAAAGGGATCATAAAAGATTTACAAGGATATTGCCAGGGTTGGAGGATTTGAGCTATAGGGAGAGGCTGAACAGTCTAGGGTTGTTTTCCCTGGAGCTTTGGAGACTAAGGGGTGACCTTATAAAGGTTTACAAAATCATAAGGGGCATGGATAGGGTAAATAGGCAAAGTCTGGGGTCGGGGAGTCCAGAACTAGAGGGCATAGGTTTAGGGTGAGAGGGGAAAGATATAAAAGAGACCTACGGGGCAACTTTTTCACACAGAGGGTGGTACGTGTATGGAATGAGCTGCCAGAGGAAGTGGTGGAGGCTGGCACATTTAAGAGGCATTTGGATGGGTATATGAATAGGAAGGGTTTGGAGGGATATGGGCCAGGTGCTGGCAGCTGGGACTAGATTGGGTTGGGATATCTGGTCGGCATGGACAGGTTGGAGAGAAGGGTCTGTTACCATGCTATACATCTCTATGACTCTATGATGACATCATGGTTTTTTTATGTTTACATTAATTTAGATCCAGAAAAAGTGGAACTGACTGACCTCTGGATCAAGGAAAGGCATTGAATGAGAACTAACCAATGGTTTGATGCTTTTTGGCCAAACTTTCTTCCAGGAGAGCTATGAAACTGTGCTTTCAGGTGCATTTAGCTGGTTATTTCTTTAAACTCATTTCTGACGGGTGTGTAGCCTTTAGTTTCAATTGCATTTGTAACTTTAGCCTTTGTATTATTAAGTAAAGGTAACCTTTAGACTTTATGGTGTCTTGAAAGCTTTACCTGCTAATCAAAAGGAATGAGTTGTGTTTTCTGACTCTTCTTTAGATCTCTATGGCTGTCTGTCATAGGAATTGACTTCCAGAAAATGATGCTGATGATTGTCAGAATTCTCTGATGTTCAACAAATTGTTGTCTAGTTACTCTTCAATCTGTTCTCCCAATATCTACTACCAAGATATTGGAGTTTTTAAAATTCATTCATGGGGTGTGGGCTTCATTGGCTTGGCCACCATTTATTGCCCTTTCTTAGTTACCCTTAAGATGGCAATGATGAGGTGCCTTTTTGAACTGCTGCAGTCCATTTTGTGTATGTACACTCATCGGGCAATTAGGAAATTCTGGGATTTAGATCCAGTGATACCGGGGGAGCATGGTTGCACTTCTAAGTCAGGATGGTAAGTAGCTTGGAGAGGAGCTTGTTGATGCTGGTATTCCCATGTATCTGTTACTCTTGTCCTTCCAGATGGTAGTGAATGTGAGCTTGAAAGGTGCTTTCAAAGGTACACTAATGATTAGTTGCAGTGTATCTTGTAAATGGTACTCTGATGCAATCTGTGTGCTTTAAATGAATAATTTTTAATGTTAATTATTGCAAGCTTTGATTTCTCGGTTTGAACCAATAACTGGTGCATCTGAAGTTAATAATTAACTTCTAAGTATTTCTGTAACCATAACTTGATTTATTTACAAGTCACAGTTTTTGAAGCCTGGAATGAGAGTGTGTAGGTTTCAGTGTACTAATGTTCTTTCATTTATTTTAAGGTCTGTTAGAGAGTTCGGGAATAGAAACATAGAAAATAGGAGCAGGAGTAATTCATTCAGCACCTCCATGCCTGCTTCATTCAATATGATCATGGCTGATAATCCAACTCAGTACCTTGTTCCTGCTTTCTCCCCATTCTCTTTCATCCCTTTAGCCCTAAAACAATTTGCAACTTTTTCCTGAATACATTCAGTACTTTGGACTCAATCACATTCTGTGGTAGTGAATTCCATATGTTGAACAGGTTCTGGGTGAAGAATTTTCTTCTCATCTCACTCCTAAATGGCTACCCTATATCCTTAGATTGTAATGCCTGTATTCCCTATCATTGGGACATCCTTCCTGCACTAATGTTGTCTAGTTCCATTAGAATTTTGTGAGATCTCTCATTCTCCTAAACTCCAATGTATATACTGCTAACCAATTCAATCTCTTTTCATACGTTAGCCCTGCCATCTCAGGGATTAGTCGAGTAAATGTTTGCTGCCATAGGCAGAACATCCTTCCTCAGATATAGAGGCCAAAACTGTAAACAATACTCCAGTTGTGGTCAAATTAATGCCCTGTAGAATTGCAGCATAACTTTCTGCTCCTGTACCTGAATTGTCTCACCAGGAAGGCCTACATTGCCTTTGCTTTCTTCACCACCTGCTGTGGCTGTATGCTTACTTTTAATGGCTGGTTTACAAGGACACCCAAGTCTCATTGCACCGCTCCTTTTCCCAATCTGTTGCCATTCAGATAATATTCTGCCTTTCTGTTTTTGCTATCAGTCACCTGATATTTATTTACATGATACCTCATCTGCCTTGCATTTTCCCATTCATTCAAATTATCCAAATCACACTAAGCACAGTGTTGTGTGTGGACTATTTTAGCTTCAGAATGCTGCTGAGTTGGCAGTGTGTTCAGACAGCAACTGATTTATTAAATGCAACTGAGTAACATGTAGGTCTACAGGTCTAGGTTTTACACTGCCAAAGCTGTGGCCATTCTCTTTTTCAACTCCCAGTGATATGTTCTCCCACTTCATCATTATGGGAAGTGCTTTTTACACAGTCCCATGTAGTAACCCTAATAAATCCTAATTCTGCAGCCTCAACTTTTCTGGGCCTGGGAAAATGTGTTCATAATCAGGTGCTTTGTCAACTTTCATAAGCAAAATGCTACAGATGTTCTGAAGTAAAAACTGACAGATGCTGACAGACTTGTTGAGTACTTCCAGTGTTTTCTGGATTTCCATTGTCTGTGTTATTGCTTGAAGAAGGATCACATGTCCTTAGTTGACTTTCTGGGATCAATGCATCAGCTGTGGACAAGGAAATAATAAATAACTGAATTCTACTCGCATTATATTAGAGAGCATGAATATACCTGTTAATCTTCAAGATTTTTGGATGTTGTCTTTCATTTCCTACAGAAAGGAGTAGGAAAAAATAGATTCCACTTATTTTTAATGTATTAAGTTTACACAAGTTGAAAAGAGATACAACATGTTTGTGGGTATTTGCTTACTTTATACAAATGAAAGACATTGTTGATACTTGTTTAAGAACAGAAGCAGTTAGATGAACCATTATCTCATTCCTATAGTCTGGTCAGTCCCACCTCTACATTAGGAGAAAGTGAGGACTGCATTTGTTGGAGATCAGAGCTGAAAATGTGTTGCTGGAAAAGCGCAGCAGGTCAGGCAGCATCCAAGGAGTAGGAGAATCGATGTTTCAGGCATGAGCCCTTCTTCAGATTCCTGAAGAAGGGCTCATGCCCGAAATGTCGATTCTCCTGCTCCTTGGATGCTGCCTGACCTGTGGCGCTTTTCCAGCAACACATTTTCAGCTCACCTCTACATTACCTTTGAGTATGCCAAAAACAAAGCTGAATCACCCAGACAAAACTCCAAGCCATTTAGTTTCAGCACTGCTCTCTGTGTTCACGCTTTGAACAACATGTAACTTGCATGGTTTTCGTATTGTTTTCCACTTGGTTGAAAAATTTTCAAAAGTGTACCCAACAAGAAGACAAACTCTCTCCTCACTTTTCCTTGAAACCAATGAGATTTTAATTTGGAAGTTTAAGATTTGTTTGAACATCTTGCAAAAGGGGTCAAGTTCATAATTTGATTGGCTTTTCTTTCCCTCTGTGTGAGGAATGGATTTGTACATTCAGGCAAGGGAGTGAACAAATCTCAAACCATCTTATTGATTGTACGTTCTATCGGAGCGTGGAGATGTTAGATCAGTAAGAAGCTACAGCTTGATGTTGTTTCATTATTGAATTTAAGAAATGTTTAAAGTGGGCTATGGAAATATCTACAACTATAATATAAGCTACTGACTGCTCTTTGTTCCAGTATTTCAAGTGAAGTTAGTGGTGTTTTTGAAGAGTTGTTCTGTCTATGCAAGATTTCTTGGTTCATCAGTTTTGAGAGTTTTCTCTTTCCAGCTAAGGTGTTGCCTGAGGATCAGTTTATAGTCTCCTTTGCAAGAAGAATGAATAGAAGAGAGCAGAGTTAGCAAATTAGATTTAAATTAAGCAAGAAAACCCATTGCAGTGGAATAGTTTACATTCATTAGATTCCAGTGTAAAGCTGCTGATTTGAAATGCCAGTGGTGTTACTCTCCACAGATGTTGCTTTGAGCTGTTTTATTCTAGCCTGTTTGTTTATTACGTCATTACACAAAGGCAATATTTTTCTCCTTTACTGAATAGGAGTTCTTGCCCAGTAAGTTCACCTTATGCTGAAAGATACCTGTGCCTTAACCATAACACAGGTAAGAGCCACTGTTAATTCCTGTTTATAAGTAGATATAGGACAGACTGAATTGACTCTCATAAAAGTAGGACAGCCAGGGAGAGAAATCAGAATTTATGACACCACGTATATGGTAGCTAGAAGCATTCTTAGAGCCCCAAAGAGCCGTGTGTGATCCCTGACATGGGGACATTCATAACTTTGGAATATATCATGTTTTGGAGAATGAATAGAGGTCACGCAGAGTAGGACAAACTTCCGGAAGAAGAGACCATTTATATTAAGGCTGTTCAAGGAGCTGGACTGTAGTTGTAAGGGGAAACATGCTCTCCAATACTATCCCATCAAGCTCCCAAAGAATCCAATATATTTTAATTAAGTCTACCAGTTCACCCTTGATTGGCTGGTTGACAACAGTTTGTATCTGGACCGGTTATTTTCTGGGATGTATTTGAAATACTTTTACATTCCTAAAGAAAGTAAAGTCAAGATGCGTGCAGGCTCAAAAGTGAACAATGTTGATTGTAAATTATGCGACAACTTTTAAATCAGCTATAGTCAGGAGTGTAACTTGTACATACATATGCCCTTAACCGTAATTCTACTTGTGCCACCTAGCCTCATCTCTATAGTCTATAACTGCTGATTCTTCAGTCATGGTATCTGTCTGATCGGACAGTAATCACATGACACCAGGTTTTAATCCAACAGATTTATTTAAAAACACTAGCGTTCGGAGCACTGCTCCTACGTCAGGTGCTGGTGACACAGGAAGACCTTAGGCACAGAATTTATGAGGAAAAGGCTTCGATTGCTTAATATGCAAATCCCAGAATTCCCTTCGAATCACTGCCCCGAGATAACTAAAGGGTGATATCAGTATAAAGGAGGTGACATCTTTGGTCAGATAATGTATTTTAGGTGTGAGGTCTTATTTGGAGTCTGTCTGTGTCTTAAACTGGAGTCAGACTGGTTTTATTTCCAAAATAGGGGTTTATAAAATGCCACATTAACTGACTGTCTGCAAATTGTGTGCTTTTTGAACCAAATAGAATGTATCTACAAATTTAACCCTGCAATTCATCTGACTTGAAAGAAATTCTGGGATTTACATATTAATTAATTGAAATCTGCACCTCCATTCTAATTGATTAAAGATTTAAGAGCCACCTTAGGTGTGTTCAATTTGTTTGCATGAGTTGTATGATCCTTTCCCTTATAAATTCTGTATCTTAGGTCTCCCTGTCTCACTAGCACTTGATGAATGAGCAGTGCTCCGAAAGTTGGTGTTTTCAAATAACTCATTGGACTATAACCTGGCACCATGTGATTTTTGACCTTGTCCAAATCAGTACGAACCCAGCACCTCCACATCATGATAGGACAGTGACATTGAACAAGGCCTCAAGGTAACGGGTTGTTCATTGACATAAACAAGCTCTGTGAAACTCGAATCATTGGCATCAAGTATGTTCCCCTACAGATGCCTCAGTTATCTGTTCTGAAAGAATTTCTCTATCATATTGAGCTCTGCGTGCACTCTTCTTTTTTTCTGAAGCCCTGTACAATGATGGAGCTGCTGGGTAAGCTCTGCTTCTCTAAGTTTGAAAATCCCTGCTGGAATTTCATTTACTCATGTGGCTTTGGTCTAAAGGAGACTTCAACTTCTGCCACACTAGCTGAGAGTCCAAGGTTATATTGGATGAGGAGTTGGGGGATTTCTTCAAAAACATCCTTATTGGTGATTGTAGCATAGTTTAGGAGATGTTTGAAATTTTCTCTCCATCAGAGGCTGATGTTTTCTCTGTCTCAAAGGGGTGCCACCCTTACTCTGTACTGGTTTGAGGTCAAGGGTGTAAAGTCCATATATTGCCTTGGTGGCACTGAAGAAACACTGGGTGTCATGCTTATTAGCAAGGAGTTGTAACTCTTTGGCTTTCCAAGTCCACCATTAGTTCTGGATTTCCCACATTCTTCTTTGTAATTCGACCGTTTGCTGTTTGATAAGTTTTTTCTCTTTGCCTTGTTGTTGTTTTTCCCAGGCTTGGAGAGCTTCCTCTGCTTGTCGATAAGATCTTGGATGAAGTGGTGATTCCTGCTGAATCAGTCTTGCTATTTCCGTGTTTTGTAGCTGATGGTTTATTCACAGCATGAACCTCTTTGGAAATTTTGATGAAGCCGTTGTTGAAAGTTTGCTCGTCTGTTGCACTCGTTAAGCTGCTGAACATTGAATTTTTATTTGAATTGTGTCTTTGTTTTCAGCTGCTTCTGGTGACATTTGATGGACATTTAGGAGCAGAAGAACGACTGGTCTGGTAGCAGTTGTCTGTACTGGTCATTGCTTTGTTAATGAGAACATCCTTTGGTCTCGGGATTGAACAATGATATAATTGATCATGTGTCAGTGCTATAATCATGGAGGCCTTCAAGAATATCTAAAACTTGTCTTTTTGGGGGAAAAGTGTGTTGGTGATGACCAGCTGGTGTTTTACACATTTGATGATCAGGAGAACCCCATTGCTGTTGCAATTTCCAACTTCTTCCTTTCTGATGGTTCCTTTCCTGAGATGGGCATCTTTTCCAACCCTGGCATTTATGCCTCCAACGTGGATAATTTTATCTTCCTTAGGCATGTTGCTGAGTATGGTGTCCGGGGTGAAGTAGAAGCCTTCTTTGGACTCATCTGTGGCACCTGGGGTTGGAGCATTGGCACTCATGATTCTTGCTGATTCTTGGCAATTTACAGACATAGAGTCATGAGACGATCGTTGAGGCCAACATGAAACTCCAAGGGTTGGTGGACAGATTCATTCTTGATAATGAATCCAATTTCATGCATCTGGATTGATCATTGGGTTTTTGTCTCCAACTGTTAGCCTTCACAGGTCCTTCTTCCCTCAACTGACCATCGCCTGCTCTTCGAGCCTCCTGCAGGGAAATGATATTAATATTAAAATACCTGAGGACATGAACTACAAGGGCAGTTTTTCATTCCAATAATTGTTTTGATCATTGTCCATGAGGTGTCGTGCATTTCAGGTTCTAAGATTAAGTTTCCCATTGGTTTTCAGGCAGCAGGCAGATGAGCCCAATGGATGCGTTTTCCAGCCAGGCTGGTGATGAAACAGACTATTTTTAGGTTATCTTTCCTCGGCCCTCCCGCAGGCTAGGTAAGCAGAGTGAATCCTGAAGAAGACTTTTCAGTCATGAAGAAAGCTGCTGAAACATCCTCCAGTTTCTATTTCAAGAGTGAAGCGACTGAGTTAAACTTTCATCACCTAAGTGGCAGTCCCAAGCTAGGGGCTTCCAGATCTCTCAATTCTATCTCGTCACCCCTCACTGGTCACCACAGGGCTTGTGTTGTGTGTAGGTGTTTTGGGGGGTGCCACGGAGGGGTTGTATTGCTCTAGGTAGATACCTTGTGTAGAACATCTTTTTAAGGTTGGAATGTTATTGGACATCACCGTCCTTGACAGAAGCTAGATCCAGTTCCAGTAGCAAAGAATCCTTGACAACTGGGGATCATCCAGTGTCACAGCTGTTGATATCACATGAATGTCTCTGCTTGGAATGCAGTTAGATTGCACTATTTCTGGCTCCTCCAGTGGCAAGCCACTGTTACTAAAAGTCTTCTAGTTTTCAGTGTTGGAGACTGCAGGTAGCTTTGCATTACACTCTCCAGCTGATTTCAAACTAAAACATTTGTGTCACATTTGTGTAGGTGACTGCAGTATCAGCTTATTGAGCAAAAAAAAGACCTGGGTACTCGTGGAAAATGATGTATGCTATTATTCTACAAGAGGAACGTTGACAAAATTCGCAGCAACTTGAATGTAAGTATCAGCAATAGCTCAGTGACTGTTTCCTCAGCTCCAGGTCGGAATGTTGTGTGTTCTATCCATACCCTATGGACTTCATTCAGCCTAATATCCTAGTAAGGACTGCAGATGATAGAGATCAGAGTTGAGAAGTGTGGAGTTGGAAAAGCACAGCAGGTCAGGCAGCATCCATAGAGCAGGAAAATTTGGAATGTATGATGAAGGGCTTATGCCTGAAATGTTGATTCTCCTGCTCCTCAGATGCTGCCTGACCTGCTGTGCTCTGATATCCTAGTGTTTTTCTGAAGAAGAACTGCATTGTTAAATGTATCACCACCCACAGATGTTAAACTGAGGTTGCACTCCCAGGTAAATGCAAAGATCCCATGCACTATTCATGGGATCAGGGATAAACATGAGAATCCTTAAGCTGCCTTCAGCAACATTTCTCTTTTACCCAATGGCAACAGCAAGTTACCAGTTTTTTTTAGGGATTATGCTGCATGCAAATTGACTACCGTACTCGCCGACATTTTCCTTTTGGGTTTTCTGAGATTGCAAAATAAAAGTTCCTTTTCTAACTTGTCTAGCCTTAAATATCCCAAAGTACTTCATAGAGGCATAATTAAACAATAAAGAACAGAGGAATTACTGAGCCCAGCCATTGCCACTGCACTGAATTAAGGACCAAATTACAATCAACAATCTAGGATGTTTTGCAATGATATGGTGATTAACTAATTAGGGTCTCCAAGGGAGTTCCACTGTTATATAGTGAAACAAAACCTTGAAAAAAATTCAACAGAATTAATAACAAGAGGATGTTGAAGCTAATCACAGCTCTTTGTGATTAATTTTAAAAAAGGATGCAAGTGATATCCTTCCGGCATCTGGCTATAGCACCGCCTGGCAGATCCAGAAAATATTGGTTGACATGAAGGTGATCAACTAGCATTGTGGTGACCTCATGAAACATGGGAAACATTGAATGAGGAACCAGTTTGTGATATGATGCTGTACTCTAAACAAATGCAAACCAAAAAGGGCTGTCATTCTTTATCCTTTAGGAACTGCCTTTTTTAATGCTTTATGCAAGTCTGTTAGAGCTAAATGATCAGTTTCGTTAAAGATTAAACAGTAATAATTTTGTTGCATTAATGACTATCCCAATAATTGGGAAGTGTCCATACAGGCCAGCAAAAGCAGGCTGTCACATTGCTTCTAGAAGTTGATGGACACATTTGAATCACCCTCAGTTCATCATTGGATGTGTCCTTTAAATGTCTCAACATCCTTCAGCAAGAGTATTACATTAACACAGAAAGTACTGCCTTGCCATCAGAGGCCACTTGAAAATCAAATCCTTTAGTGGCAGGAATGGTTTTTAACTTACTTTGCCAGTACTTTGGAGATGTCAGGGAGTGATAAACCCCTAAAGACATCCTAGCAGGGCTTTGAAGAATTTCTACAAATTCTAACATTATGATGAAATGGATAAGTAATTTATCCTACTATTTATATCACGATAATGTGAAATTAAGATTGTTCATGCACATAATTGCGAGCCCTAATAAACCTACATAAAATATGTAGCCTCTGAGTCATGCACAACTGGCAGAGATTGATAGAGACAATAAATTGCAGGTTAGCCACACAGATTCAAGAAAGTACAAGCTTTAGTGAAATTGTGAAATCTCAGAAAATTTAATTTAAACCCACAGATTATAATATTGAATTTAATGTTGTAGTACTTCATTTATCTTAATCTTTTCTCATGTCGTTGATAAAATCCAGTTAAAGATTATCAGTAAATCATTCATAGCTCTGCAGCATCTGAATGTTTTAATATTAATTTTTGCACTATTGTTTAATTTCTTCACACACTGAGTTAAAAGATCCTGGAAAAATTATTTTGATGTTCATGATTTTAAAAAAAGATGTTAAAAAGACAGCTGTACCATAGTGATAATTATCACAAAATATAAACACAATGTTGTAAGATACATCTGCTTTAAATTCATTGGTTCTTGGAATGTATGCATTGTCGTTTTCCAGAAGGCAGTAGACACTTGATGTTAAAATGTGTTCAAGCTTGAGTTAGATAAATAATTGATAGAAAACTGAGTCAAAGGTTCTGGGATGCAGACTAAAAAATTGAGTAGAGACTGTAGCTGGATCAGTGGAGTAGTGGAGCAGGTTCAAGGGCCAAACGGCCTGTTCCTTTACCTAAGTGTTAAGTCTGATGCATGCATTTATTGCTCCTCCGTAATTGTTTATTAAAGATGGTACTGAAACTAGTGCTCAAACTCTTGAAATATTTGGGGTGATGCTTTTACAATAGTTTCAAGTAGGGATTCAGACTGAGCCAATGCTGAAACTCATCCATCTCAGGATAGCATACAATTTAGAGGTTAGAGTTCCAATGACCTTTCTTCTTGTTAATCATTTGAGATTAGCATTTGTGCCATATATTGGCAGGTATTGACCATCTTGAACAAACAAAAGCCCATCATTGCCTCTAAACTACAGTAGCACAAGGATCTATAAATCCACCACACCATCATTATCTTCATCTTGTGGGTCACTACCCACCAGCTTAACTTAACAAGTCAGATCAAAATGATGGCGAAATGAATTCTTGAGAGATTGATGCTGTGATATCAATGGTCTACCTCTGGATCATTGAAGAACGTGATCCACCTTCTCTCCATTCCTAACGGGGTGAATTTTGGATCTTCATTAACCACCCCTTGGAAAGTAATTGATAGAAAACTCAGAGGCAGCATGAGGAAAAATAACTGTCTTCACACAATACTTTATTAGGAACTGGAATGCACTGCTTAAAGTTGTAATGGAAGCAAAGTCAACAGTATAATTTGACAGGAAATTGGAATAACATCTGTGAAGAAAAACATTGTTGAGGAATGGGGAAAAACCAAGGGAATGTAACTAACTGGGTCAATCATTCACAGAGTGAGCATAGGCAACACGATTCATGAGGTCTCGTCTATGCTGCATGATTCTCTAATTTGAAAACAGCCACATGAAATGAAATTTGTTCTTTAGAATAAGAAATGGAGATACTCTGACCCCCTCTGGAGTAGGTGTCACTTGAACTTGGGCCTCCTGATTCAAAAGGAGGGACACTACCATTGTGCCACAAAGCACTAAAGTGGTTGGATAAAGCGACAATTTTAACTGCTTAAACCTGACTAGAAACTGGCCATATAATTACTGTGGCTACAAAAGCCAGTTAAAGTCTAGGATTTCTGCAGTGAGTAACTCAGCTCTGAGTCCCAAAGCCTGATTACCATCTGTGAGGCATAAGTCAGGAGAGTGATGGAATACTCCCACTTATGTGGATGAGTACATCTCCAATGACAGTCAAGAAGCAAAACCACTCCAGGACAAAGCAGTCCCACTAGATTGGCACCGTATCGATAATTACCCACTCCCTCCATCACCGACACTTATTAGCAGCATAATGATCTACTAGATGGACTGCAGAAATTCAACAAGACTCCTTTGACAGCATCCTCCAAACCAATTACCACTTTCATCTAGAAGGACAAGGGCAGCAGATATATAGGAACGCTATCACTTGCAGATTCTCCTCCAGTCTTTACCAGAAGAAAGTGAGGACTGCAGATGCTGGAGATCAGAGTCGAAGTGGGGCACTGGAGAAGCACAGCTGGTCAGGCAGCATCCGAGGATCAGGAGAATTGATGCTTCAGGCATAAACTCTTCATCAGGAATGAGGCTTGTGGGCTAAGTGGACTGACAGATTAATGGGAGGGGAGTGGGGCTGGGAGGAAGGTAGCTGGGAAAGTGATTGGTAGATGAAAGTGGGGCTGAAAGTGATGCTGAGAAATAAATGGGATGGGTGTGTCAGTCCCATCTTCATCAACCTATTACTTTCCCAGCTACCTTCCCCTCAACCCCAACCCCCTCCCATTTATCTCTCAGCCCCCTTGACCCACAAGCCTCATTCCTGATGAAGGGTTTATGCCTGTTACATCAATTTTCCTGCTCCTTGGATGCTGCCTGACCTGCTGTGCTTTTCCAGCGCCACACTCTTTGACTCCAGTCACTACCATCCAAACTTGGGAATACGTCATTGTTCCTTCAGGTCAAAATCCTGGAAATCCCTCCCTGATGGCATTACAAATATATTTACACCAGATGGACTGCAGCATTTCAAGAAGGCAGCTCACCATCGCTTATTCCAAGGTAACTAGTGATAAGTCCTGTTGGCGATGCCCATATCACATGAACAGTTGTATGGTGTGTGTTCCAGACATTCCCCAAGCATGCTTGCTTATGCTGTGATAGTTTCAGATGGGAAACCTCAACTTGTTAATCTCTTGGGTGAAGAGGAGTGAACTGACTCCCCTTCTTTATTCACTCCCCCCTTTGGTTAGTCAAGGTTAATTTTAAACAGGAGCCCTTCTCTTGTGAATACCTTTACTCCAGACCCAAATGAATACATGTCTTAAAAGGAATACATTGTATCCATGCTTTCTTGAATTAACAAAAATCAACAACAAACTGCTAGACATGAGAAGAATTAGTAGTATAACACTCAAACCCACCAATTAGAAATAATAGAAGAGTCCAAATCTATAAACTTTCTTTTTAAATCATATGCATTAGTCTCTGAACTGTCCTTGAAGAATAAATTGTTGAACATAGTGACCATCACAGCGAATGTCACCCATAGCATGAGGTTCATAGTTGAACTGTTGATTTTGAGCTCCCTTACTTTGTGAGCTCTTTAGAACACTTTTTGTCTGGAATCTCTTTGGCAGTGGCTGACTAGCATTCAGAGTGAGACAAAATATTTTCCCCATTTACCTGCAGTCCAGCAACACTTAAATAAATGTTCACAGACCTGTGATCCTTCTTGCACACAAGTTCACACATTAAGATGTCAGAATGTCAGGCTAATAATCCAGTCAGACTAGTAACCGTTTTTTGTATATTTCTGGAAAGTCAAATCACAAAAATTCTGAAAGAGATGGTCTTCTGCTGAAGGGGGAGAATAGTCAGCCCAGCTGTTATCTCTTCCAGTTATACTTCTCTCTCTGTTTGAGGTTTCCTGAGACTCAAAAGGTGCAACATTCCATGAGTCCCACAAAGGACTTTACTTCCACAATGACTTTGCATACATCTGCACACAATTTTTAGCTGTAGCAGACTTTTTTTAAAGTCATATTTTGAAGTTGAAAGCTACCAATGCCCTTGACATTTAAGCATACTGATCCATCACCATGATAAATGGTAGGGGATGGAATCATAATGATCTCAGGGCCATTGCATTGAACTCACGTGAGCTGTAATTCACTTTTTCTGAATTTCAGATTCACACTGAAGGGGCCTGAAGGGGTCTGAGAAATATTTGACAATTGGTGTCCAATTACATTGTTTTAATCTTGAGCTAAAAGCAGAGAGAGAAGGTGCTGAAATTTGAATTTGGCTCCAGAAGTGACAATGTACAATCTTTTAAATAAAACTTTCTTTATAGATCAGGAAATAGGTTGTGAATATCTTTGCATACTTTTCCACAGAGTTCTGGAGTGAGGACTCTCACCATATGATTCATACATTCTTAGGTTTCAGATTTTGGCAATGCTTTGAAGGGTAGCTCAGGATAGTGAATTAAACATAGGTTTTGGTTGTGAAGCAAATAGCTCAAGTTGGGAAATTTTCCAGCTCACCACATCACCTAAAATCTGGGACAGCTGCAAGATAAAGTTGAGTATGCCACCCCAAGAAGCATAGTACAGAACAGGGCTGGTTAAAAAAGCCAGCTTGGCTCTCTGCGACTTCATCCCAATTGTTTGATTACATTTCATGCCCGCTAGCTCTCACCCCTTACAGCCCACCACTTCTAAACTACCAAGCTCTCTCATGTCAAAGGACAGACTGCAGGTATATTGAAACCTACAAGTTTCCCTTCAAACCACATGCCATCCTGATGTGGAAATATCTTCATGGTTGCTGGTTCAAAATTCTGAAACTCCCTTCCTTTCAGCACTGCAGCTCTCCCTACTCCCTGGGGCAATTCAAGAAACAGCTGACTACCCCTTTCTGCAGAACCATTAAGGATGAATAGCAAATGCTGATTTAGCCGGTAATTGCTACATCTCATGAATAAATTAAAAACACCTCTTAGTTTGGGAGGGACTCTGCAGAATAGAGACATAACTTCATGAATAGGAAAAGTTGTAAGATTGTGACCTTGCTCTGCTAGTTCCTGATGAAGGGCTTTTGCCCGAAATGTCGATTTCGAAGCTCCTTGGATGCTCCCCGAACTGCTGTGCTCTTCCAGCACCACTAACCCAGAATCTCGTTTCCAGCATCTGCAGTCATTGTTTTTACCTAGTTGCATGTGAAGCTAACTCTGTCACATGTCAACTTTAAAAAACGTCTGTGAAGCAATAACAATACTTCTTGAATCATAAGAAGTAGATACTTGTTTTGTTGACCACGTTAACATTAGTTGAAGCTCACCATTTTTGTGCTGTACAATGACCAGATTTGATGTACATGGTGATGAGTCAATTTGCTCAATTTGCTGTCAGCTTTAAGTTGTTTCAGCTCCTGTGACACATCACCACAGACTGCAAAGAATCTGTGAAAGTGGAAGAAATTAAAAGTTGTCATGAACATCACCGTACCCCTTAATCTCCCTGACACTGGCAAATAAGGAAGGATACTGTTGGGTATAGATGAGCATATTATTGTGTGCTGGGATTTCAAGTTTAAAACCAAATGTTTTGAAATGTATGGCCACCAGAAGGTTTTTGACTTTGGCTAGGCAGGATTTTGTCAAGGATGATGTTTTTGTGTTCTTTCCCAAAATATGAATTTAGGTACTTTGGCATCAACATTGATCAGGAACAGCATTGAGACATGAGCAAACCTTAAGGTGATTCTCCATGATAGTTAAATGCATGCCATGCCTCACACTAGAGGAGAGATACCTCTCAGTGTCAAACTGAAGTAGTCCTCTTCACCAATGACCTCCAAAAGTTTGCAAAGTGATTCCACTTTAAGCAAGAATTGCACATTTGTTTGCTTGAGCTTGACAAGCTGTCAGTAATAAATAACTTCCACAATTCAGGCTCATTTTTGAAAGTGGTACATTCTCTGCTGGATGGTATATCATTCAGTTATCATGAGCACAATCTTAGAGCTCTGAATAACGTGGGCTATGGGGAAAACTGTGGGAGTCACATGGAAGGTTGGTCAAGGCCTTTTTTGATACTGGGCTCAAGTCATTGCGTTTTCAAATAGAACTCCATGCATTGAGACAAGATTCTCACCAGGGAGCAGTGAATTTCCTATTAAGTGGGATTATTGCTTGTTAACAGCCTGATTAATAACGAATCTCATCTCATAAATATGTAGCTTTCGACACCACCACCTGCCGCGAGGAAACTAAACATAAAAACTTCTAATATAAAAGTCAGAGCAGGTACCTAGTGACTTTTGCACTTGATGCACTAGCAACTAGCATTGAAAGGCTGCTGTGTGAACACTTTATGCACAGGACAGGACCAAGCTGCATCTCAGAGCTGTTCACTTGCTGTCTTAGCACTCACTTACTTAGCTCCTACCTGCATGTTCATGGCATTCCTGCCTTCTCGTCATGCCATGCCTTTTACTGTGATTGCACAACAGCCAGGGTCTAAATGTACATAGTACTGTTGTATTGACTTGCTTTTTAGCACATACACACCCAGAGTAAGGCTGCTTGTTATGTTTGTCAATTGTGATTGGTCCAAAGGGTGGCCAGCTTACTATATGGTGCAGTATGTGGCTGCAGTGTGTGATGAGAAGGTGATGAACTAGTTGTGCTATTGCTAGCCTTTTAACAAATCGGCCCAGATTATGTTCTGGGGACTTGGGTTCAAATCCTGCTGCGGCAGAAGGCAAAATTCGAATTTTATTTTTTTTTAAAAATGGGCTGGGCTGGGCTGGAATAACATCGATCAGAAGAAATGCCAATCATCTAGGCAATTACTACATTCAGTAATTTAGGGCCATGTTAAATCACATATTTTCCAATGAAAGTGCAAGTCCGGTGGTCAGTGTCAGATGACCTTGATTACAATTTGCAGTTTCATTTCTCAGTGTTATAATAGCACACAAAAATCTTTAGACTATCTTAACATATGCAGTTTAAACTTAGAGGACACATGCTCCCCCCCCTTAATTACTATTGGTCAGTGGTACATAGTTATCCCTCTATAATTGACTCTCTGGTACAGCATCTTACACAGTTCAAGATTATGTTGGCAATTTCAATATATTTCTAATTAAGATAATCATACCACTGAATGACAAAAAGATAGACAGGCTTATGATCCATCCCCAGTCCTTTATAATGTTTTCCCAGACTTTCTTATCTTTCTTTTTGAGGGTTTTCACAATGGATACTGCATTCAAGGAACATTTGCCAGCTGCACCATGTTAACTGTCAATTAATTAGATACTTGCTTATGACTTCAGGACCTTTTAAATTCCTCATTATGTGGTTACACCTAATGTTAGAATTATTTAGCTAACAAGTTGTGTCTTAATGTGTTCATTCAATCCATATTCCAATGTCTGCTAATCTTTGTATTCATTCTTCCTGTAATGATAAGGAGTTGCTTTTACTGTCTGAAACTGGTTTGAATCTTTTCCTCTAACGCTGTTAGAGATTTATTTGCATGTATGTGGATCTATAACTACTTCGGAATCCATATCTATGATCCTCTGAAGAATTGTAACTAAAATCCACTCTTAATATTGGAACAGATTAATTAAGTAATTCAAGATAGATTAGTGTGAAATGTTCTTACCTTTGTCTTGTGTATCAACAGCTGCAGCTGACCTTGAGTATACAGAGCTACTATTACTTATAAGGACCACATTAAGCAAATATTTCCCCAAGTGCTCTAACTACAGTCAGCCATGTTCTGCTGCAATAGTTATGGGCCACTGCTGGTCATTCTTTGCTGCTCAGTCATGGGCATCCCTAACAGGCCATCATATACAGTTAGAGGAACTGTGTAACATCAGTCAGGAACTGCACGGCCAGCAATGTGGGACTGTCCATCAAAGTCCATCATGGGGCTAGAGAGCAATCTGTCATGAGAGTCTATGCATTGATTAATAGAACAGGGGATAGGGTTTTGGTGAAAAATGGGTGGTCTGTGGCAATAGTGGGCTATGGGGGAGATCAGAAGAGTGGTGTTTGAACCGGGTACAAAGATGAAGATGAGGAAAAGTTGAGGCATAAGGAGGTTATGTGGCACATAGGAGGGCATGGAAAGCTATTGGAAGGCCATAGGTGGCATGATAGCTCAGTGATCATCACTGCTGTCTTACAGCACCAAGGTCCCAGGTTCGATTCTAGCCTCAGAAGCTGCCTGTATGGAGTTTTTCACATTTTCTCCTGTGTCTATGTGAGTTTCCTCTGAGTCCTCTGGTTTTCTCCCACAATCCAAAGACGTGCATGTTATGTGGATTGGCCATGCTAAATTGTCTGTAGTTTCCAGGGAAGTGCAGGTTAAGTGGATTGGCCATAGTAATAGTGGATTATGGGGATAGGATGGGGGATGGCTTGGGTGGGTGAGATGCATTTTGGAGGCTTGATGCTGATTCCATGGGCTGAATGGCCTCTTTCTGCACTGTCGTGATTCCAGGAGAGTGAGGTTATTAGCAGTGCCTACTACCATGGTATCCACAGGTGCAGCACGGTGGGTGTCATTAAAATGTAATGTTAGAGTTCATGGGACATAGAAGAAAGTTGGAGGTGGAGGGAGGTTTCCACACAGTTGGGGAAAGGGGGCATATTGGGATTTGGTTACCCAGGTAGTGAAAGGTAAAATGATAAGAGGAGACTCTTTAGTTGGTGTGGGGGTGGTGGAGGTTTTTGATGGTGGTACGTGGTGAAAGGGCCAAGCCTCATGATGAGGGTGTTCACTGCAAGCTCTGTCCCTTGCCATCACTTTCTGTTTGCTTTATAACCTATATTATAAAGCAGAGGTTGACCATCTCCCCGCCCCGAGAACTAAAACTGAAACACTCAAAGAGGAACGCCTCACCCTACAATCTGTAAAAGGAATGAAAAGTGGTGTAACCTGCTCTTCAGAAGCTTCTAGTGGTTAAATAAAATAAATCCCTGACACTTACTTTAAAATCAACAAGTAACAATTTATTTATCTAACTCTGACAGTAAACAAATTAACTAAATGATTAACAAACCAAATAAAACCCTTCAAATTACCAACTATTTCCGAATAAAGCAAGATTTTGATGGTATGCTCTTTCAATAAAAAGAGGTCCCACTCATAAAGCAAAAATGGAATTTAGTCTCTCAAAATTACAGCCAGGTTTCATGTCTTCCAGAATGTTCTGTGCCTTTTTCCATTGTTTCTTTAGTCAGGAACATCTTCTCCAATGTTGGTATAGCTGTCATTTAGATGGTGCTTTCTCTAAGACAGAGATGACTGTGAGAACGAGTGTCTTGCTCTCGAAAGATGAGAGCTGTTGTCTTTGGTGGATGGCAGTTAGCACTGGGGTCTCTGTGCAACTGCAAACCCCTCTTTTATACCCCTGATAACATCATAATACATCTTATACAGATTCGTCCTATGTTGTCAAAACCATCAGATTTAAATTTAATAGGTTTTTGGTATGTAAGTGCTTGGTTCAAATTAATTGGCTAAAATCAAAACCTGGTTTCTTGGGAAAAAATGTTTTGCCTGGCATGCCAGCTGTATGGCCTTTCGATAGACATGCTTCAATTCGGGTGCTCTCTGGATAACCAACGTCTTTCTAGCTGCTGCTCACAAATATTTTAAACCTCTAAGTCCTGAAAAAACCCTATCTTTTAAAGGGACCACACAATGCTTCCACCCCCATCACCCCCAAACATTTTACAACTTTACAATTTTACAAACACCAAATTCTAACTTCCTGACTCCCAATTTACAATGTCTCTACCTGACTTTGCAACACTTACAACAGAAAATGCCTGGTACAATGCTCAGAGTGGACAGAATCAGTGTCAGTCTGATAGGAAAAAACACCTCTGGACACTGAAGATGAAAGGGGTCAAATATGTAGTTGCAAAAGGCAGCTACATTTCATTTGTAATCATATCATTGAACATGTGAAATACATCCAGCGTGAAAGTGTTTGGGTTTCAAATTCTGGTCATAGACAATGTCTAACACATTACTGGCCATTGCAATCTGCACATTGAGGTGTCAATGAAGTGAATGCTCTCACTGCCAACTTTAAAAAAGTTGGCAGTGAGAGCACAACCAAATCAACACCTGTGAGACTCCTGAAGGGCACTGCAGGGTACAGAACTAATCCCCCACTACATCTGGACTGTGAGTAGAATGCTATACTATACTGAATGCAATAATAACTTCTAAGATTGATGTGGCAATGAGTGGGAATTATTCAGAGCAAATAGAACAGTCCCAAGACTCTGTCCTGTGTTGCTCACTCAGCATGTGCAGTACCTGTACCAAATAGGTCGCTATCCCAAAGAACCATGAGAACGTGATACATGCTCTCGGCATTAGGACACAGTGTGTCTCCTCGTATAGAGGAGTGTGTGTACCTGTCATCTACAGGGGAAGCCACACTTAGCCTTCTCTGAGCTATGAACCTGTTCTGTTCCTTGCATAAGGAGCAGATTCGACAGTAAGTCCAAGAGTGGTATAGAATCTGAGGAGCACCCAGCTCCTCAGGGCCTTCAGAATAGGTCTGGGTCATAGGATAACCAACGTCTTTCACCACCGAATCTATTTGTATGGGATGAGCAAGGTGCAAAATGAAGACACCTTCTGTCTGTCCTGGATACTGTAATGGAATTGTGCCAGTTATTGGGTTGGTGTCTGGGACCTGCACGAGGAGTGGTGCTGGGGGGCAGTACCATCTCTCTTTGGCTGTGAAGGTGCCAGCTGCTGCTTCAAAGGTCAATGTGAGAGGCTCCTTCTAGGGAGCAACCAGGGTGTGATCATCAGTCGTCTACCCACAAATACACCAGGCGAGTGACTAATGCCATCACAATTGATGTGCCAGATTACTCTGTCATGCCAATGCTTGGTCTGGTATTTGAAGATGGCACTTGCACTTGGGCTGTTAGGTTTAATCTGTGATATCTGGTGAATGGCACATTATTATGGCTTCAGAGGTATGGTAGAATCAAACTGGCATCAGGTGAGGGGGTACCATAGGAACATAGTAGTGAATTAGTTAGTTAGTTAATGAGTTAAGTTTGGACTGATGCAATACAAAATCCTGCTAAGCCTCACGGTGAGAAACCCTCCATGAAACTCAGTGAAATTGACACTCAGCCAAAATATCATAATATTCAGCCCAAAATATTTTTCAGATGCAAAAGATGGGTGCTAACAAGTCCAATTTCTCACCCCATTTGCGGGAATCCCATATTGATTTCCCAATAGGAAATCAATAGATTATAATGCTTGAACTGCTTGTTTAACAATCTCTATGTACACAGAGGGAAAATCAATGAAAGTTTCATTTCTCATTGACCTCTTTTGCCTCCAGCCAAATAATTTATCAAAGATATCAAAGCAAAAAACCTCTGGATAGGAGAAGGAAAAGCATTAACTTCAGCTTGTAAAAAAACAATGTTTCACGGAAATAAATCATAAATGCATTAGTGTAGTTATATAACAGTCAGCTTTTATATGTTTGGTAAGAGTAAAAATAAACAGACAACATTATTCATTTCAATTGTGACAAAAATCGCTTACTCAAATCCACAGAGCTCAGTTTGAATTAACAGAGTTAAAATTTAGAAAACCCCATGCTCTTCAGAAGCACTGATGGTGTTTAACTCGCAAAATAAATACTTCCACTCTCAGGCATCAGCTTGTAGGGTTATCTGGAAAGGAATCTGGACCCAGAGATAGGTTTGATTCTCAGTCCTCATTGTTGAACCAGGCTGGATGTTTAAACCTGAAGTGAGCTTTGTAGTTTGGACTTCTCTAGGTCAAGTATTTGGTTACAATTGATTTGGACCCACAATTGCATCACCTGATGTATCATCTTGGAGTAATTCAGCCCCAAAAAGGGGGCGCTCACTCACTCTCAAAATGAAAACAAGTAGGGATTTGACCCCTCCCACTGAATAAGCACTTCACTAACCTGGCTCTTTCTCATCTGATTTTATGCTTTTGATGCCCAGAAGTTCCCACTGTGAGCAGCTACTCTCCACCTAGGAAAACCAGCGAGAGCAACTCCACTCCAGTCCCAAAGAATCATCATCCCTTGGTCTGGCATTTATAACAATTGGGTCAGATATTGGCACTCAGCAAATTTTAAAAAAACAAAGTCACAGGAGCAAAAGTAAGTCATTTTGCTTATTATTGTATAGTGTCCCATTCAATAAGACTCTGGCTAGTCTGATATTGGCCTAATCTCCACTTTCCTTCCTGACTCCCTTAACCTTTGACTCACTTGTCAATCAAAAATCTATACAACACAGCTTTGAACATATTCAATGACTCAACCTTCACTACTGTCCAAGGCAAGATTCTGAATATATACAGATAGGAATTAGAAGCAAGAGTTGGTCACTCAGTCACTGAGTCATAGAGTCATACAAAACAGAAACAGATATTTTAGTGCAACTCATTCATGCTTAGCTCCTTGAGCCCACTCTACCATTCATGAAAATCATGGCTGATCTGGTGAGTTGATATTACTGCCTACTCAATAGGCTTTTACCCCTTTGCTTACTAAAAATACATCTACTATGGGATTTGATTAATTTAGGGTATGCAGTTGGCATGGACAAGTTAGACTGAAGGGTCTGTTTCCATGCTGTACAACTCTGACTGCCTCATAAGTATTCAAACATCCTGCTTCCACAGCCTTTTGAGGAACAGAGATCCATCTTAAATGACCCACTGGCAGGAGAAATTCCTCCTGATCTCCATTTGAAACAGGATAGCACAAACCTCCCCTCTCACACACATTTTCATTTTGAGATTAAGTTTATTTGGGTCTGAAACTCTGCCTTTTAGTTCTATAATCAATAGGAGCAACATCCACCCTGTCAAGACTCTTCAAGTTCATGTATGTTTCAAAAGGTCACTTTTCATTCCTCTCAATTCCAATGAATACCGACTCAACCTTTTCCTTATAGACACCCTCTTCATCTCAGGAATCAACCAAGTGAACCTTGTCTGAACTGTAACCAATGCAAGCATGTCCCTCCTTAAATAAAGAAACTAAAACTGGGCACAGTACTCCCATCAAAGTTTCACAAGTAGCCTGCACAGTTGCAGCAAGGCGTTCTTACATTTTTGCTCTTTACTTTAAAGACCAACATTCTACTTATCATACTAATTACAGCACATTCCTATTATTTTTTGTGATACATGTATGAGTATACTTTGATCCTTCTTTACTGTACCACCCTGCAATCTCTTTCTAGTTAAATCAGCAAATATGTTATTAACCAGCACCTGTGGGACCAGTAGTGGGCCAGTTGATCAAATATTCCAGATAATTAAGAGGTACACATAACCACAGTAAAGCCAGACCAAGTGTCGCTTCGAGACATCACCAATCCTCAAAACCTCTGTGTAAAAAACATCAACACACCTCCAAAAATCAATGTAAAAACACACAATAAGTATTATAAATGAAATGCAGGGTGTGTACACATCACTGTTATATTTTATTTACAGTATTATTGTACGGACATCATGTAGATCAAGGTATTTGAGATATATAATTTTTGCCAGTTTATCAGGAGTGCCAGTTGTTAAGGTGCCAGTTAAAGCAAGGTTTGCTGTAATATATTTTTATTTTATTTGGCTTTGCTGGTTGATCAGTATTTATTACCTAGTCCTAGTTGCCCTTGAGAAGATAGCCTTTTGAACCACCGCAGTTTATTTGGTATAAATATTCCAGTAAGGCTGTTAGGGAGGGATTTCCATTATTTGACCCTGTGACAGTGAAGGATCTGTGATAAATTTCCAAGTCACGATGCTGAGTGCTTTAAGGGCAATTACAGGTGGTGGCGCTCCCAAGTTTCTGCTGCCCTTGTCATCCTAAATGGAAATGGTAGTGGGTATGGAAGGTGCTATCTAAGAAGTGTTGGTGAATTTCTGCAGTACATGTTATAGATGGTGCACACTGACTCCTTTGTCAGTCAAATATTTACTGAAGTCAAGAGTGTGGTGCTGGAAAAGCACAGCAGGTCAGGCTGCATCCGAGGAACAAGAGAGTCGACATTTTGGGCAAAAGCCCTTCATCAGAAAAGGGTCAGTCTCCTGCTCCTCGGATGCTGCCTGACTTGCTGTGCTTTTCCAGCACCACACTCTCAACTCTAATCACCAGCATCTGCAGTCCTTACTTTTGCTGAAACATTTACCAAACTCAGCCTTAAAAATTCAATGTCCCTACCTCCAATGCTCTCTAGAGGAAATAATCCTACAGTCAAATGGCCTTCAAAAAAGAAGAATCATAGAATGCTTTAAGCGCAGAAAGAGGCCATTTGGTCCATTGAGTCTGCACTTACCCTCCAAAGATAATCCCACCCACCCCCTTACCTTATCCCCATTACCCTGCATTTCCAATGGCTAACTTACCTAGCCTACAGATCCCTGGACGCTACAGACTTGACCAATTCACATAAACTGAACATCTTTCTGCTCAACTCCATCTAAAATGGAAAGCACTTACTTTTAAACTGCACCTCCTGGTTCTCATCTGACCCACAAGAGGAAACAGCCACAAGCACCAAACATCCTCAGGACCTCACATGTTTCAATAAGTTCATCTCTCATTCCTCTAAACTCCATAGGTTACAGGTCAACAGCTGAACTGTCATCACTAGAGCTATTGCTGTTACTTCTTCAGCATCCTGCCAGACCAAACCAAGGTGGTACAGACTGAAGTTAGGCTTTGAAGGCTAAGAGCTGGTTGACATCATTGTGAAAAGCTATCTGCAACACACCCAGTTGGAAGTCAGCTGTCTTCCACCAACCATGCTGCAGTCCCCAGATAGAACTTCATAGAAGCATCAGCACAGGCAAAGGCACCTCCAAAATTCGGCACTATGGTGAAGAGTTAGTTTCTGTTTATATATTAGTTTGTTGATATGCAAAGATATTTATAAAAAGGATTTTTTGGATGGTTTTTGCTGTGATGTGGTGTGCATATACTCTTTAAGAGTACCCTGAGTTTCTGGTTCCTTGCAACTTCAACATTCTACCCAGTTCGCTGACCAACATCTCTGTCTCAGGCTTGTTGCAGTGCTCCAGTGAAGCTCAGCTCAAGTTTTAAGAACAGCACCTCATTTTCTGCTTGGGGATGCTGCAGCCTTCTGGACTTAATCTTGTGTTCAATCATTTTAGGGCTTGAGCTCTCCCATGTTCTTATGCCAACCTCCACCTCCAGGCCCTTTTATCATATGGTCTGCTATTACTCACACCTCATTGTTAGCCACAAACAGTCTCTATTAATAGATATTCACCCTCCTAGCTAAGTTATCATCCCCTCCTTTGTCTGTCCAATTACTCTTTTCTCTCTTCAGGCTCTATCCCCATCTATCCATTACTCCTTACCTCCTCCCTCCACCCTATCTTCTGCATATAACTGACATTTTCTGAACTATTATCAGTTCTGAGGAAAGTTAAATCTGATCTCTTCCACAGATGTTGCCAGACCTGCTGAGTTTTTCTGGTAATTTCTGTTTTTATTTCTGAATATACCATCTGGCGTTCTTTTAATTCTTACCTTTTGAGAGTGTCTATCTTAAATTACTGTCAATCGTAACACACCTTCACACGATAAGATGCATTAAGTATGGAGATAAAATGGCGACAGGGTACTGAATTGGGTGATCAGCCAAATCCATATTGAATGGCTGAGCAGGCTTGAAGGGCAGAATAGCCTACTCCTGCTCATATATTCTACATTTTCTACATTTGTTCCATGGAGGAGCTGATTAATTCCTAACTCGGAACACTGCAGTTCTACCTAAAACTGGTCCAGAATTTAAACACCTTGATAAATAATAGCACATCGTAATATTTACTTTCATATGCAAAATAACATTAGGTTTTGGGAACATATTGATCTTTAATTGCTGTTAATGGCCATTTACGTGTAAATAAGCTTAACTAATGGTGGCTTGCAATTCAATCTTGTTATATCCTGATTTACAGGACTGTCAATGTCTGCAGTCAGTAAGATGCAGGTTTCTGCAACACATTCTGATGATTTACAGACATTTGTTTTGAGTCCAGGGAAGAGTTCTATTACTGTTACTTGGTAATACATAAATCACAAAATGTGATGATTTCTAACTCACTTTGTCATGTTGGGTTCAGGTATCACTTTACTATGAGCTGATATTACATTAAGGCATTGGTCACAGACACATAAATCAAAAGAGATCTTAAAAAAAGCAAGGCTATTAGTATAATAAATTCCACTTTCAAAGCCACTTGTTTACAGTCCTATGATAACAGAAAACACTGATGTTTTGGGGAAAATTTGCAACTTGAAAATTGTGTTTATTATATAGAACGATCTCTTAAGAACAAGAGTGATTGCGCATTTTACCCATTACAATAGGTTAATGATCACATCACATTTCGGGAGTGGTACAATTTATATTGTTATGTAAGAATGTAAAAGGGAAAGGATGCAATGTTTGAGGTGAAGGACAACCTAGAAAGATTGTTGAAAGGAAATTAGGTAGACTGGCTGTATGTTTGCTATGCGCACATAGGACCCAGTTTACTGGAAGTGATGTATAGGAATTGGATAGAATTCCAATTTAAAAACTAATTAGCTGAAATGCTTATTGCTAACAAACAGTTCATGTCATTTAGTTAAAAAACAAGTCACAATCTCACTTAATAGCAGATATGTGCCTTGACTATTGATGTTCAGTAATAAGTAAGTGTTCTATTATAGAATCTTATTGCAAAATATTTTAAAAATCAACACAATTTTTCATGGATTAGCCATAGTATGTACGGCTGTGCAGAGATGCCTTTTATTAATTTGACCTATTTTACATTTTTATATCAAATGCAGTCCTGTATGAATATATTTAACATAAATTTAAATACAACTTTGAGCAATATGGGAAGAAATGGCTTCTGTCTCATTTCAGCAAGCGATCAAGCCTGACCTTGAATATTGCCAATTTTCTGGGTGGAGAGGTCAGAAAGAAGAGGGATGATTCGTCTGGTCTCTGCCCCCTTTACAATGAACTGAAATAACTAAGACTTCCCTAGAGAATGTGTGGGGCCGGAATAGTCTAAATATGCTTGCAGGCAATACTTTTTATCAATCGAAATGTAAATCAGGGTGGCTTTATAACAAGTTCCCTGCAGAATTAGTGCAGGTAAAGATTACCCCTTCTCCGGTCAAGCACAATCACCTGAGCATTCACAGCCTGCTGGAACATCTGCTATAGCATTTAGGTAGAAGGACATACCCAATGGATGTACCCGGAGGGCTATATGTCATTTCTATTGTCTTTCTAAGGAAAATGTTCTGTGCAATATTATACACTTTTAAAAAATCAAATGTTCAATACAAAATAAATGTTATCAATCCTTTTCAAAACGGCCCTTCATACTGTCTTAAAACATGATCTTAGAAATCACCATTAGTGATTTCAACCCTGTGGATATTTTGTGTCTTTGTCGGATATTTGTGTCCATTTAAACTAATGTCTGTTACAATAGATGATATAAAAGTATCATATTGTGACCCGTAATGTTTAGGTTAATTTTGCTTTTTACGTGGAAGAGTGAGTAGCTGCAATGGCAGTGCAATATTACAGAAAGTAAAAATATTTTTAAAATGAAATCACAATAGTGATATGTCACATAGTGCACCTTCCACAAACCATTTAGCTCATGTCTGCAGCATTAGTAAACACTTCTGTAATAGCATGGACGTGAGTTTGCAAGGATATTTATCAGTCTAGCAATAATTAATAAACAGATCCTGCAATCTGTTTATTAGAATATAAATAAATAGGAGTTTGTAGCAGGTATCTGTCTAATCCATGAATTGCACTTTTAAAAAGATTCTTTGTAATGGTGATCATACAAAAGACGGCATTAGTGGCTGTGAAGTTATGCAAGGTGACTCCTGTCTGACTACCCTCCCTTCTTTGCTAGGTTCATGTTGTCAACTGGATAAATAGATAGAGGAAAGAATTTTAATACCCTATTGATCACTGCCTATCCAAGGTTGTGTAAAGTGGTTCCCAGATGTTCATATATAAGAATATGTTTCGATGACTGACCCAGCTGTACTTCAAAAGACTATTGTAGTCTGCTCCCAACTTTGCTGCAAAATGCACGGCAGTAGTATCTGTGAAAGAATGAATGCTTCTCTTAACGATTTGCTGCCACTTTCTCAGTGTCTCCCTAACCCAACTGAAAAGCCAATGATCTCCTCCAAATCTGCAACCCATAATTTCCGGTTTGGCTCCATTGAAAACATGAAGTGTTATTCCCCACAACATTCCCCCCACTGCACTCTAAACCTTGGAGCCCACCAAATCAGCAAGCAGCCTATAGGCATTCATTAAGATCTGATACTTGAATTGGGTCAATGAACTGAGACTTGAGCATGAAGGTGAGTTGGACTTCTAGTTAGGAAGTATAACTGCTTTTTTCGACTGATATGAAAGTTGTCTTCATGATTGAAATGCTATTGAGGCAGTGGGGTCTTGTCAACATGCTGGACAACCATACCATGAGTATATGTTCCCTTGTATTGGGAACAATACAAAAAAGTCCCCAGCTCTGAGTTAGAATCACAGTTTCCAGATGGTTTTGATTCACCAATCGGAATAATTAGTCAGGTAAAGTTATAGGGATTCAAACCATTTGCTGAGTATGCCAGAATTCTTCAACTTTTATGTCTGCTGAGGAAAAAGACAACAGTCAAGTAGTCATGGAGTCAGGCTTCACTCTCACATAACTCAATGTCTCTTAATAACTTTAAACTGTATTTACTTTATCTTCCTGTTTGTACTAGATATCTCCCTATCACCTCTCTTCCTTTAGAATGATCACGTACATTTGTGTGTATCAGGCATTATTATTATCTCTTGGGCTAGTGGATAACAAAATTCCTGTTTCTTTAACTCAAGAAAAGCTTGGTAGTTTGCTTCGACATTTTCCAGCAAACTCCATTTTCGCTAAAGCGTGACAGTATGTGCAAAAACAAAGGCAAAAAAAAATTCTGTTGCAACTGGCCTAAAGGATGTGAAAAACGACAAATAAAAACAGAACATCTCTTCAGAACTGAAGAAGGGTCATTGGATTCAGAAAGTTAACTGCTTTATCTCCGCGGTTGCCAGACCTGCTGAGTTTCTCCAGCACTTTCTATTTTTGATTCAGATTTCCAGCATTCGCAGTTCTATGATTTTTTTTTAAAAAGCAAGGAGCTGGTTCATGCTCCTCATCTGGTCACACCGTGAGTTAATTAGTTTGCTTGACCTATTTGAAAATAAAACATGGATCTATGGAAAATGGGCGGCACAGTGGCTCAGTGGTTAGCACTGCTGCCTCACAACGCCAGAGACCCGGGTTCAATTCCCGCCTCAGGTGACTGACTGTGTGGAGTTTGCACGTTCTCCCCGTGTCTGCGTGGGTTTCCTCCGGGAGCTCCGGTTTCCTCCCACAATCCAAAAGATGTGCAGGTCAGGTGAATTGGCCATGCTAAATTGCCTGTAGTGTTAGGTGAAGGGGTAAATATAGGGGAATGGGTCTGGGTGGGTGCGCTTCGGCGGGTCGGTGTGGACTTGCTGGGCCGAAGGGTCTGTTTCCACACTGTAAGTAATCTAAACAAAAATCAATTTCATGACTCCCACTCATATTATATTTATACCACAAATCTTCTGTAATGCTAACAGTTGCATCATATCATAATATACTTGTCCACTTCCAGGCTCCACAAGGAGAAGGTGCCCTTTCTGAGTATGATGCCCCAAGGCTGAATGATTCAATCTAAAGTCACTTTTGAGGCAAGTGCTACACACGTCTTCATATTTATGTTCATGACACGCATTTGCCCACTTGCAATAATCCTTGCCTGGAAATGTAACTTTTGTTCACTTTTTGGATGCTTTCTTCTCATTGATTCAACTGTTAAAGTGATAGACCTGGCGGGAATGAGCTGTAAGGTTAAACTGGACAGCCAATATACATCCACACAAATTTACACCCCCTTAATTAAATTGGGAATGCTGCATTAAAATTGGGCAGGTAAAAACAATAACTACAGATGCTGGAAACCAGATTCTAGATTAAAGTAGTGCTGGAAAAGCACAGCAGTTCAGGCAGCATCCGAGGAGCAGGAAAATCGACGTTTCGGGCAAAAGCCCTTCATCAGGAATACAGGCAGAGTGCCTGAAAGGTGGAGAGATAAATGAGAGGACAGGTCATGGGGATGGTGCTGAACTGGAAGTTTGGAACTGAGGTGAGGTGGGGGAGGGGGAAATGAGGCAACTGTTGAAGTCCACATTGATGCCCTGGGGTTGAAATGTTTCGAGGCGGAAGATGAGGCGTTCTTCCTCCAGGCGTCGGGTGGTGAGGGAGCGGCGGTGAAGGAGGCCCAGGGCCTCCATGTCCTCGGCAGAGTGGGAGGGGAGTTGAAATGTTGGGCCACGGGGCGGTGTGATTGATTGGTGCGGGAGTCCCGGAGATGTTCCCTAAAGCGCTTTGCTAGGAGGTGCCCAGTCTCCCCAATGTAGAGGAGACCGCATCGGGAGCAACGATACAACAAATGATATTGGTGGATGTGCAGGTAAAACTTTGATGGATGGGGAAGGCTCCTTTAGGGCCTTGGATGGAGGTGAGGGAGGAGGTGTGGGCGTAGGTTTTGCAATTCCTGCGGTGGCAGGGGAAGGTGCCAGGATGAGAGGGTGGGTTGTAGGGGGGCGTGGACCTGACCAGGTAGTCACGGAGGGAATGGTCTTTGCGGAAGGCGGAAAGGGGTGGGGAGGGACATATATCCCTGGTGGTGGGGTCCGTTTGGAGTGGTGGAAATGTCGGCGGATCGTATAAACCAAATCATCACCTTCACTTCCATGCCCATTTCTTTGGACAAGAGTCCTCTCCCTATCTCACAGACCCCTTCGCCCAGCTCCAATACTCTCCCCCCATGTTGCCCCTCCCTCTGGCTTTTTACCTTCACTCGATCTGCTCTTTCAGAACTGTTGATGTGACATTGGTCGCCAGTTCTGAGGAAGGGTCACTTTGTCAGAAACGTTAACCCTGATTTCTCGCCACAGATGCTGCCAGATCTACTGAGATTTTCTAGCAGTTTCTAGTTTTGGCTCAGTTAGAGACTTGCTGCACCCAGTAGCATTGTGGGATCCAGAATTCTGCCAGCCATTTTTTTGATTCATTGACAGGATGTGGACTTCACTGTTTGGGCTAGTGTTTTTTGCCCATCTTTAAGAAGTCAACAACAATGCTTAGGGTGTGAAGTCACATATAGGCCACACCAGGTAAGGGTGGCATTATCTTTCCCTAAAGAACATTAATGAACCAAATGGATTATTCCTCACAATTAGTAATGGTTTCATGGTCACCATTAGACTCCTAATTCCAGACTTTTTTTGTTGAATTCAAATTCTACCATGTACCATGACAGAATAGGAACCCAGGTTCCCAGAACATTACCTTGGTCTCTGGATTAATAATGAGGTGATAATATCATGGCCATGACCACCTCTAATATCTGGTTTGCATCCTCACAGTTAGCTCATAATGATGGTAAAATGTTTGAAAAGGTTCCCCAAGGTAGGCTTATTGCCAAAAATATGGAGCATGGATTTGAGGGTGATTTCACAGTTTGGATCAGAAATTAGCTTGCTGAAAGAAGACAGAGGGTGGTGATTGATGGGAAATGTTCATCCTGGAGTTCAGTTACTAGTGATGTACTGCAAGGATCTGTTTTAGGGCCACTGCTGTTTGTCATTTTTATAAATGACCTGGATGAGGGCATAGAAGGATACGTTAGTAAATTTGTGGATGACACTAATGTCATTGGAGTTGTGGATAGTGCTGAAGAATGTTGTAGGTTACAGAGGGACATAAATAAGCAGCATAGCTGGACTGAGAGGTGGCAAATGGCGTTTAATGTGGAAAAGTGTGAGGTGATTCACTTTGGAAGGACTAACAGGAATACAGAGTGCTGGGCTAATGGTAAGATTCTTGGTAGTATGGATGAGCAGAGAGATCTCAGTGTCCATGTGCATAGATTCCTGAAAGTTGTCACCCAGGTTGATAGGATTGTTAAGAAAGTGTACAGTGTAGAGGGATTGAGTTTCAGAGCCATGAGGTCATGTTGCAATGTACAAAAATCTGATGCAGCCGCACTTGGAGTATTGTGTACAGTTCTGGTCACCCCATTATAGGAAGGATGTGGAAGCTTTGGAAAGGGTGCAATGGAAAAAAATCATAATTCCCCAGTAATGTAAACTAATTATGATGCAATTTTTGATTGTGAGAAGCTGCAAGAATGTTTTAAAATAATTACATATATCTTTTGGAATAACTCACATGTGTGCCAAGTAGAAATTTCAAGGCATCAGCAGGTGGTCTTTGAGCAAGCTGTTTCTGAATGGATGGTGATTGACTTAATTCTGAATTTAACGATTTTCCTTTTTGCTTTGCAAAGCAGATGTTCCCACTTAGTTGTAGAGTAATACAGCATGGAAATAGACTCTTCGGTCCAACGTATTTGCACTGAGCATCCCAATCTCACCTATTCCTATTTGCCAGTATTTGGCCCATATCCTTCTAAACCATTGCTATACATATACTCATCCAGATGCCTTTTAAATATTGTAATTGTACCCATCTCCACCACATCTTCTGTCAGTTCAATCCATTCATGCACCACTCTGTACGTGAAAAAGTTACCCCTCAGATCCTTTTTATATCTTTGCCTGTTCACCTTAAATCTATGTCCTCTAGTTCTGGGCTCCTCGATCCTAGGAAAAAGACCTTGGCATTCACTCTAAACATGCACCTCATGATTTTATAAACTTCTGTAAGGTCACCCATCAGCGTCCAATGCTCCAGGGAAAACAGCCACAGCATATTCAGCCTCTTCCTGTAGCTCAAAACCTCCACCCCGGCAACATCCTTATAAATCTTTTCTGAACCCTTTCAAGCTTAACAACATTGTTCCTATAGAAGGGTAATGAGAATTGTATGCAGATTCCAAAAGTGGCCTCACCAATATCCTGTACATCTGCAACATGACCTCCCAACTTCTACACTCAATGTTATGATCAATGAAGGCAAGCATGCCAAATGCTGTCTTCACCACCCTGTTTACCTGTGACTCCACTTTCAAGCAACTATGCACCTGCGCCCCTAGGTCCCCAGGACCCTGCCATTAACTGTACAAGTCCTGCCCTGATTTGCTTTATCAAAATGCAACGCCTCATGTTTATTTAAATTAAACTCCATCTGCCATTCCTCGACCCATTAGCCCACCTGATCAAGATCCTGTTATATTCTGAGATAATCTTCTTCACCTTCCACTTCACCATCTATTATCATGTCATCTTCAAATTTACTAACTATACCTCCTATATTCACATTCAAATCATTTATATAAATGATGAAAAGCAGTGGGTCCAGCACTGTTCCTTGTGGTGCATTGCTGGTCACAGGCCTCCAGTCTGAAAAGCAACCCTCCTCTGCCACTCTCTGTCTCCTATCTTCAAGCCAATTTTGTATTCAATTGGCTAACTCCTCAAGATCCCATGTGGTCTCACTTTACTAATCAGTCTATCATGCGGAACTTTATCGAGCGCTTTGCTAAAATCTATATGGAAAGCGTCTACCGCTCTGCTTTCATCAATCCTCTTTGCCACTTCTTCAAAAAACTCAATCATGTTAGACAAAATTTTCCATACACGAAGCCATGCTGACTACTTCTAAACAGTCCTTGCCTTTCCAAATGTATGCAAATTCTGTCTGTCAGAATCTCCTCCAATATCTTACCCACCCCTGACATAAGGCTCACCAGTCTATAATTCCCTGACTTTTCTTTACAGCTTTTCTTAAATAATGGCAGCACAAAACCCAACCTGGAGTCATCCGGCACCTCGCTCATGGCTTTTCAAGGTTACCAGGGCCCCAGCAATCTTTTCCTGAGCTTCCCATCAAGTTCTGGGAAATATCTGATCAGGTTTGGGGATTTTTCTAAGTTTATATATTTTTAAGACCTCTAGCACCTCCTGTTTTGTATTATAAGATATCACTTTTTACTTGCCCCAAGTCCCCAAACTTCCATGTCCTTCTCCATCATAAATACTGATACAAAGTATTCATTTAGTATCTCACCTATCTCCTGTGTTTCCCCACAAGACAGTGACTTTGATCATTCACGGCCCTATTCTCACCTTAGTTACTCTTTTGTTCTTAACGCATTTCCTAGAATTTCTTTGGATTCTGCTTAACTCTATTTGCCAATGTTATCTCATGTCCCCTTTTTACCCTTCTGATTTCTCTCTATTGTATGCTCGTACTGCCCTTATACTCTTCTAGGGATTCACTCGCTCCCAACTGTCTATACCTGACATATGCTTCCTTCTTTTTCTCACTCAGAGCCTCAAATTCTTTAGTCATTCAGCATTTCCTATACCTAACAGCCTTGCCTGACACATTAACAGGAACATACTGTCTCAGAACTCTCGTTATTGTATTCTTAAAGGCCTCCCACTTCCCAATTGCATCTTTACCTGCAAATAGCCTCCCCAATCAACTATAGAAAAGATCCTGTCTAAAGTGGCTTTACTTCAATTTATAACTTTAACCTTTTGACCAGTTCTATCCTTTTCCATAATTATTTTAAAACTTATAGAATGAGAATCATTTGACCCAAAGTGCTTCCCTATTGACAACACAGTCACTTGCCCTTCCTTTTTCTCCAAGAGAAGGCCAAGTAATCCCACAGTTACAATGCTTTGGTTAGCATTTTACTAACCCATGATGCAAGGGAATCTCAATAAAACATTGTGACATAAAACCTGTACCAGTAGTAACTAACTCAGGACTAGCTTCCAGGTCGCTATACTCAGTCTGGATGAAAGAGGGAGAGAACTGGGGACTGGTGCAGCATGAAGGCCCCATACCAGCTGAGATGATTGTTGGCACAGCGCTGCACGATGTACTGAATGCTTTCACACACTGGCTGCAGAGGCAGTGGGTGGAAAACCTTCCTGAAGTCGCAAACGCCAAGATTTAGTTGAATTATACAAGAATGATTTGGTGGTGGGAATTATATTTCAAAGAAACACTTTTGTATATTCTCTGTGTAAGGAGCTGATGAAGGATTTTTGGTAAGTTTCTGGAAAAAAAATTAAGTATCTTTGCAACAAAATCTGAGGGTGATGCTCTGTGGAATGGAGAGCTGACAGGTGGCAGACAGAATAGGCACATCTGCTGCCCACCAAAACAAGTGAGAAACTCAAATCATTTTGATGGCCCATCATTATGACTGGAAGTAACAACCTGCCAGTCTAATCTGACTGCCAGTAGGCAACTTATCTTTGGGGGGGATTGGGAGTTGCGGGGGTGTTGGGGGGGGGTGTGCAGGAGGGTAGGAGGGAGAGTGGTGAGAGTGCAGGCAACAGGCAGAGACCCGGTAAACAAAGATGTTATCATTTAGATAGGTTTTATTGAGACTCAGGAAGAGCAGTCCTTTTAATCCCGTACTAAAAAATTGTTTAATGAACAAACCTTTAAGACTCCGAGCACATCCTTGAGCAACCACTTTAAGGAATGTTGATTGTGCCTGCTTTCCTCTCATGTAGAGTGAGCAGGTCCGGCGCTGTTACAAATTTATTTAGCCTTAGAGTGCTTTCTAAGGTATAGACACTGAGTTGTTTTTACTGAGATTGCTCACTGACCATATCTCCGTGTGTTCAAAAATGATGATAATGGAGCTTTGCCCAGGAGGAAAATGGAGTTAGTGTGCATTTTTGGAGTTGATATGATTTAATTCTTGCTGGTAAGTGCCAGTAGAAAGATCAAAATTGGGAGGCCACCTTCATTTTAGAGCAATGAAATCACAATGTAAGTGAGTCTGTACCACATTTTGAGAATAATTAGATATTCTAAGCTTGTATATTGCCTATGATGCAGAATTGTTACTGATGTTCTGAAAGAAGTTTATCTCTGTACTGCTACAAACCCAATCACCTGTTTGAAAAGTATGCTATTTATCTTCCGATACCTTAACAAAACACTGCGTACATTCTTTATGCTTGCTGTCACACCTTAAACAAGTGCAATGAATCGTCAGTAAACTACACCATGACCTCAGTGCCAGAACTGTGCGGATCAGAATCACAATCATCACAGTTGGCTTCAAGGCTGCACTCAGTACTCTCATTCTTCATACTTGAGAAATTTCTTGCTTCAGTAATCTTCTTGGTCTATATCTTCACTTTTGTAGTTTGTGGAGTTAAAAAGTGATAAATGATTACTTTTGTTTTGTGCACTAACGTATTAGCTGAGGATTTCTGAATCCCCATTGTCTACAAGCACAATCCTGTTCTCCTTCAATTTAAACTGTTCTTTGGCCCATCAGGCACATGCCACCTCATTGGCTTCCCCATATATCAAATCTCAATGTAGCACTCCTATCTATTTAGCTTCCACACAGCAGCTACTTTTGCTTTGAATGAGTTGTTACCATGAAATACTGAAGAATCATTGTCTTTCATAAAAGATAAGGATTATTATTTATTTCAATATAATGTTTAGCTATATCATGACCAATACAGACACATAAATTAAAAATATCTTATTTATAATTCGCATTCTTTGTTTCTATTTTAATGATGAACATTGCTCTGTGGCATAGTTAATTACTTAGAATTTACATCATAGAAATGGGCTATCCATCCTAATTGGGGATGGCAAAGATTGTTCTGTCATGGACCAGACCAAACCTCCTCAAATATATTAAGAAGGTGGCATAGACAACAACTTTTTTTAATTTTTAAAGGCAAGTGGAAGGCATTTTGTTCCAGAAACAATTCAATTGGTCCAATTACCAGACTTGAAGCAAAACGCACTTTATTCTTACACTCGAGGGAAAAAAAATAAGAATTAAAAAATTGCATTACTGTAACTGTATTAAAATACTTATATATATTACCAGCTGTTCTAAGATAGTAACATCTCATCAACAAACCCATGGCAGAGGCTATTTCTATAAAACAGATTATCTCACATGCCACATTTCTCCAGTTTAAAAGGAAGATTATCAAGAGAAAATGCTGTGATTGTGTTTGTATCTTTGAGTGTGTGTGTGTGTGTGAGAAAGAGAGAGAGCTCAAGCATTTTGCCATAACAGGGAAAGATATATTACAGCTTTCAAACCACAACAGCTACTGAAAGTTAAAACTAAAATCCTGGTTCTGTGGAAACTTGACCCCACACCTTCATGCTGCTTCTATTTTTCCAACTTTTCAAAATAAAACAAAGCTAGCTGAGCTCAGAACAGACAGCTCAGCTCCAAATTTACAACACTTGCTTTCCAAAGAAACATGACAGAACAAGTTCGTCTTAAAGACAAAGCTCATAATGATTCTCAACATAACAGGACGACCTACCAAGGGGAGGTACCAGCCTCCAGGTTTCTGGCACTGAGCCTGCCTCTGTGACTCAGAAGGGAAGGGGGGAGAATAGGAGAGTAACAGTGACAGGAGATTCAATGGTGAGAGGAACAGATAGGAAATTCAGTGGTGACTGGAACAGACAGGAGATTCTGTGGCCATGGACGTGATGCCTGGATGGAGTGTTGCCTGTCGGGTGCCAGGGTCAGGGATGTCTCAGATCACATCTACAGGATTCTTAAGGAGGAGGGAGAGCAGGCAGAAGTCGTGGTATACATCAATACCAATGGCATAGGTAGGTAAAGGGAGGAGGGCCTGAAAAGAAAGTATAGGGTGTTAGGTTGGAAGTTAGAAGGCAGGACGAGCAGAGTGGTAATCTCAGGATTGCTACTGGTGCCATGTGAGACCAGGAATAGAGAGCAAGTGCAGATGAACACATGGCTGCAGGGCTGATGCAGGAGGGAGGGCGTGGATATGTGGATCATTGGGATACCTTCTGGGGAAGGGGGGACCTGTACAAGAAGGATGGCTTGCACCTGAACTGGAGGGGCACCAATATCCTTGGTGGGAAGTTTGCTAGAGCACTTTGGGAGGGTTTAAACTTGATTGACAGGGGGTGGGAACCTGATCTACGGATCAGATAGATTCAGATTCACAGACCAGAGAATCAGTGAGGAGGGATACACACTTGATAGGGCAAAGGTGCAGTCAGTGTGATTGATTGAAGTGTGTTTATTTTAATGCAAGAAGTATTAGGAAAAAGGGTGATGAACTCAGCACATGGATTAGTACTTGGAACGATGATGTTGTGGCCATCACGGAGACTTGGATGTCACAGGGGCAGGAATGGTTGTTGGATGTTCCAGGGTTCAGATGTTTCAAAAGAAATAGGGAGAAGGTAAAGGGGGTGGGCGAGTGGCATTGCTCATCAGGGATAGTATCATAGCTGCAGAAAGGGAGGTCATTGAGGAGGGTTTGTCGACAGAGTCAATATGGGTTGAAGTCAGAAACAGGACAGGAGTGGTGGAGTTGTGGATAGTGTAGAGGGCTGTTGTAGGTTGCAACAAGACATTGACAGGATACAGAACTGGCAGATAGAGTTTAATCTGGCACAGTGTGAGGTCACTCACTTTGGAAGGTCGAATTTGAATGCAGAATACAGGATTAAAGGCAGGATTCTTGGTTGTGTGGAGGAACAGAGGGAACTTGGAGTCCATGTCCATAGATGTCTCAAAATTGCCACCCAAGCTGATAGGGTTGTTAATAAGGAAGATGGTGTGTTGGCCTTCATTAGCAGGGGAATTGAGTTTAAGAGCCATAAGATTATGCTGCAGCTCTACAGAGCCCTGGTTAGACCACACTTGGAATATTGTGTTTAGTTCTGGACACTTCATTATAGGAAAGATATGGAAGCTTTGGAGAGTGTGTAGAGGAGATTTACTAGGATGTTGCATGAACTGGAGAGCATGTCTTATGAAGAAGGGTTGAGGGAGCTAGGGTTTTTCTCATTGAAGCAAAGAAGGATGAGAGGTGATTTGATAGAGATGTACAAGATGTTGAGAGGCATACACAAAGTGGATAGCCAGAGACTTTTTCCCAGGGCAGAAATGTCTATCATGAGGGAGCATAATTTTAAGGTAACTGGAGGAAGATTTAGGGGAGATGTCAGAGGTAGATTCTTTACAAAGGAAGTGGTGGGTGTATGGAATGCACTGCCAGCCAGTGGAGTCAGATACATTAGGAACATTTAAGCGACTCTTGGCTAGGCAAATGGACGTTTGTACAATGAAGGTTAGTCTGATCTTAGAGTAGGATAGAATGTCAACACAACATCGAGGGCTGTACTGTTCTATGTTCTATAAATATGCTACTTCTAATCAAACTCCTCCCTCATGAGATTATTTTGCTTTCTTTTAACACCATTGTTCTGAATATATGTTATCTAGAATGTTAATTTATAATATTATTGGCCAGTCACATATATATTGAACTTTTTAAAATGAACAGTTTTCAAAGCATTTACTGTTGGGTATAGCAGCTGCTGGAACGGAGGCACCAAGTTCGCAACATGTTGACAAAAGTTCACATGATGCAGTCTGTTACTGTAAAGTAGATTGGTGTTCAGAAGTTCATAGGATAGCGAAGCAGAATTAGTCCATTCGGCCCATTGAGTCTGCTCCACTATTCGATCACAGCTGATATGCTTCTCACCCCCATTTTCCTGCCTTCTCTCCATGACCCTTCAACCCATTACCAATTTTAAAAACTGTCTAACCCCTTCTTAAATTTGCTAACTCTCCCACCACTTTGCGGTAGCGAATTCCACAGATTGACAATCCTTTGGGAGAAGTCATTTCTCCTCAGCTCTGTTTTAAATTTGCTATGCCTTATCCTAAGACCATGGCCTCTCATCCTAGAATGTCCCACAAGTGGAAGCATCCGCTCCATGTCTATCTTATCTTTATCATCTTGAATACCTCAATTTGTTCTCCCCTCATTCTTTTAAAATACAGAGAGTATAGTCCTAATCTGTTCAACCTCTCTTCATACAACAATCCCTCATCTCTGGGATCAATCCAATGAACCTCCTCTGAACCAGCTCCACTGCCACTACATCTTTCCTCAAATAAGGGGACCAAAACCGTGCACAGTACTTCAGGTGCATTCTCACCAGTGCCTTGTATAGTTGCAACAATACTTCCTTGCCTTTATATTCTATTCCTTTAGCTACAAAAGCCAACATTCCATTCACTTTCTTTATTATCTGCTGTACCTGCATGCTAGTTTTCTGTGACTCATGAATGAGGACACCCAGATCCCTCTACACCGGAGCACACTGAAGTCTCTCCTCATTTAGCTAATAGGTCACATTCCTATTTTTATGATCAAAATGCATGACCTCACTCTTATTCATGTTAAACTCCATCTACCACATTTTGGCCCACTCTCCTAACGTATCTATATCCATTTATAACGTTTTTATTTCTTCATTACAATTTATCATCCCCACCTATTTCTGTGTCATTCACAAATTTGGCTATAAAGCCTTCTATCCCTGTATCCAAGTATTAATGTAGATTGTGAATGGCTGGTATCCATGGACTTGTGGCATCCTGCTAGTTCTTTCTTGCTATCCATTAAAAAAAAACATTTATCCTGACTCTCTGCATTCTATCCATCAGCCAGTCATTACTCCAGGCTAATAAATTACCCCTAATCCCATATGATCCAACCTTGTGAATGAACGTTCTGTGCGGCACCTTATCAAATGATTTCTGGAAATCCAGCTAATTCCATTTACTGCATCCTCATTATTCACTCTAGCAAATTATTCAAACATGATTTACCATTCATAAAACCATACTGACTCTGATGGATAGTGTTTTGGACTTTCAAAATGTCCTGATATTGCTTCCTTGATAATTGATTCTAACACTTTCTCAACAACAGATGTTAAACTAACTGGTCTGTAATTTCCCACATATTGCCTCCCTCCATTTTTGAACAAGGGTGTTACATTAGCATTTTTCCAATTCACTGGATCCTTTCCCATGTCCAGGAAATTTTGGAATGCTGTAACCAATAGGTTCACTATCTCAGCCTCCACTTCCTTCAATACCGTACGATGTAGGCTATCAGGCCCAGGGGACTTGTCTGCTCTCAATCCTAATAGTTTACGGAGTACCTTTTCCCTATTAATGTTGATTGTTCTAAATTCTACCTTTTCTACTGCATCTGACTTGCCCGTTCCAATATGAACAGTACCATGTCTTCCACCATGAAAACTGAGGCAAAGTATTGATTTAGCAACTCTGCCACTTCAGTGTTCCCCACTATTAATTTTCTGGCTTCATCTTCCAAGAGACCAACTTTATATGCCTATAGAAGCTTTTGCTATCCTTTTTGACAATTTGCACTAGTTTTCTTTCGCAATTCACCTTAGCTCTTTTTATTAATTTTTTAGTATCCCTTTGCTTATGTTTGAAAGTTTCCCAAACTTCCATCCTGTCACTGCCCTTTACAATATGAAATTATGAAATAACCTTTGCTTTTGACTCTATATTGTCCTTGACCTCCTTGTTGAGCATAGACAGCCAATGACAACCTGTAGCATGGGACAACGGCCTTCACGTGCTCTTTCCCTGAAAACTCTCTCAGCAAAGTTTAAAACCCATTGAAGATTTCATCTGCACAAGTCAATGGATTCTAAAAGAAATCTGAATCAACACTACTATTTCCAAAAATCAAAAGAGACTTCACCAGACACAACTGATCCAGGAATGCTCCTTGCACCAAATATTTGCATGGCAAGTGGTTTCTGCTGCTCTCCAGTATTCAGACAATCTGTGACTTGTTCTTTTAATTTATTTGTTACTCAGTTAAAGTCCTTTTTAATGAAAAACTCTGCAGAGTTTATGTTTGTGTTATTCTTCAAGCAGGATAGTTAAATGCTTTTGCATATCCTAATCTTTTTATTCAGACTTTTTGCACCTTTCCTTGGTTAAGCTTTTGCTTGCAAAAAAAATTAGTTAACTTAAAGGACCTAATTGACTTGTTTCTGATCCTGAGCTACAAACAGTTAAAACATGCAATTGGCAATATCAATTCCATTTTAAATTCAAACTCTGTTGTGGCCATTAGAGGAGTGGAACAGAGAAAATAATCAGTCCATGCATCCTAACTTAGTCTTAACAGCATCTGTATCAGCCATCTCAACTATCCCTTGTGGTGCTGAGATCCTCATTCTAATCACTAATGGACATAAATAGAAGTAGAGGTAGATCTACTCTGCCATTCAGTAACATTGGCATTTATCCTATACCTCAATTCCAGCTACTCAAGGTAAGAGATCATACATTATTTACTTTTGGGATTGCAAATTGAAGTGGAATGTGGACTGCTACAACTGAAAAACAAGGAGAGGATTACACAATTTGAAAAATTGTTGCATATTGTTGAGTTGTGAAATACAATGTTTTTTTTTGAAACTAGTAACAGACAGAGTTCAAGACTGAATGGCACCAGGCTAGTGGAATTTTGGCATTTATGGCTTCAGGAAGAGAATATATAAGTAGGAAAGAGTCACTGAAAATGTGCAAGGCATTGGTGAGAACAAATCTGGAATATTGTTTGTAATTTTAGTCTCTTTACTCGGAGAAATATAATTGTACTGGAGGCAGTTCAGAGGAGGTTCACTAGATTAATTCCAGAGATGAAGAATTATGAAGAGAGATTGAGAAGTTTAGGCCTATACTTCCTGGCATTCAGAAGAATGAGTGAAGATCCAATTCAGGTATGTGAGATGCTACATGGCAGATATGGAAAGGCTGATTCCTCATGTGGAGCAATCTAGAATGAGAGTTCATAGTTTTATGATAATGGGTAGCAGATTTAAAACAGATGAGGAGAAATTACTTCTCTCAAAGGACCATGAATCCTTGGAATATATTACCCCAGAGTGTGGCGGATTCAGGGACATTGAGTAAACTTAAGGAGGAAATAGGCAAAGTTTTAATTTGTAATGGGTTGAGAGGTTTTTGAGAGTGTGCAGAAAGTGGAGCTGAAGCCCAGATGAAATTAGCCATGATCATATCAAATAGCAGAGTAGGATCAAGGGGCTGAATTGCCTACTTCTGCTCCTAATTCTGCCTGAGAACATTATCTTGATTGGCTAAGTTGCACTGTGTTAAAAAGATGTAAATGCTAAAAGCAGCAGAGTAGAAGAAACATCCAGAACCAGTTGACAAAAAAAAATTCACCTAATCAACCATAGAATGGAAGGACAATTACCCTATAGACAAGAGCTAATCATCGCTCCAAAAGTCAAAGAAATGTGAAGAAAACTTATTTACTTTGTGGTCTGAACTTTTGATCTTCAGAATTTTTTTTACCCTATCTTAGTCTTAAACTGGTATCCCTTTACTCTGAGACTATGCTCTCTATTTCTAGACTATCATAAGGGGTAACATCCTCTCAGCATTTACCCTGTCTAGCCCCTCAAGAATTGCATATTTTCGATGAAATCACCTCTCATTCTTCTAAAATTGTGTACAGTCCCAATCTGTTTAACTTTTGCTAATAAGCCAATCCCTCCATATGTGGAATCATCCTAACAAAACTTGTCTGAACTCCATCCCATACCTTTCCTTAAATAAGCGGAACAAAACTTCTCATAGTGCTTCAGATGTGATCTCACTAGAATCTTTGTACAGTTGCAGTAAGACTTCCCTACCCTTATACTCCAACCCCTTGAAATAATGGCCAACATTCCTAAGCCTTCCTGATTACCTGCTGCATTTGTGTGCTAGCTTTTTGTGTTTTCTGCACAATACTTCCACGTCCCTCTGCGTTGCAGCTTTCTGCAGTTTTTCTCCATTTAAATAATACAATGTTCTTTCACTCTCCTTTTCAAAATGAACAAATTTACATTTTTTCACAATATACTCCATTTTCTAACTTGTCACCTACTTACTTAACCTATTATTATTTCACCATAAAATGTTTATAGCCTTCTTGTAACTTGCTGTCCACATACTCTCCACATATTTATTTGCTGTCTGAAAATTTTGTTACAATGCATTTACTTCATTCCTCCGCATCGTTAATATATACTGTCAAGAGTTGCGGTCTCAGCACTGATCCCTATGGAACCCCACCAATCTGAAGAAGACCCCCTTATCCCCACTTACAGTTTCTTGCCCATTAACCAAGTCTCTAGCCATGCCAATGTGCTACTACCAATACTATGTGCTCTTATCTTATTACTTAACTTTTTGTGAAACACCTTCTGGAAGTCCAAATAGAACATATTTACTGGTTCTCCTCTATTCATTCTGTTTGAGACTTGCTCAAAATTCTCTAATAAATCAGGCATGAAGTCATGCTGACTCTGCTCAATTAAATTATGCTTTTCCAAATGAGCTGCTATTATTTCTTTAGTAATTGATTCGAACATTTTTTTCAATAATTGACATAACACTAATCAGCCTATAGTTACTCACTTTTTGCCTCCCTCCCATTTTGAGTAGACATGTCACATGAGCAGTTTTCGAATCCTCTGGTATTTCTGCAGAATGCAAGGATTTTGGAAAATTGTAACCAATACATCCACTGTCTCTATAGCTATTTATCTTTGGCTCCTAGGATGCAAACCATCAGGTCCAGATGATTTATCTGCCTTTAGCCCCATTAGTTTGTCAAATATTATTTCTCTAGTGGTGATAATACTTAATTCCTCCTTTGTATTATTTAGTCTTGTAGATGTATCACAGTATCTTCCACTGTAAAACCTGATGCAAAATATCTATTTAATTCCTCTGCCATTCCTTGTTCCCCAGAACTATCTCCCCAGATTCATTTTCTTAGGGTTCTATATTCACTTGATCTCTCTTTTCCTTTTTCTATATTTAAAGAAGTTCTTATTGTTAGTTTTTATATTCCTCACTAGTTTGCATTCATAGTTCATTCTCTTTCTCAGTATTATCGCTTTAGTCTTACTCTGCTAGCTTCTAAATTTAGCCCAGTCTTTGGGGTTATTACTGACTTTTATCTCCTTATGTGTTTTCTTTCAAATTTGTACTCTCTAACTTGCCTGATTAGCCATGGTCGGTTTATCCCTCTCTTAAAATCGTTCTTCCTTATTGATGTATGAATTATCCAATTAAACATCTGCTGATGATTGATTACTGTCTTTTCTAATCTATCTGTCCAGTTTACTTTAGCTGATCCAATCCTTATTTCATTGTAACCAAAAGGGAAAATGCTGGAAAATCTCAGCAGGTCTGGCAGCATCTATAAGAAGACAAAAGAGCTGACGTTTTGAGTCTAACTGATCCTTTGTCAAAGCTGCTCAGTTATACTCAAAATGTCAGCTCTTTCCTCTCCTTACAGATGCTGCCAGACCTGCTGAGATTTTTCAGCATTTTCTCTTTTGGTTTCAGATTCCAGCATCCGCAGTAATTTGCTTTTATTTCATTGTAATTCTCTATATTTAAGTTAAACACAATTGTTTCTGACCCAGGTTTTTCACACTCAAACTGAACATTATAGCCTGGATCCATATATACTAATACATAGGACCGTGTTCTAGGCATTCAAAGCATATATGTACAGACACTGTCCCAGTTTCAATGCAACAAGTTAGGTGACATACATTAAGGCAATGCCTTAACTAATCAGTCAACCCATTATATTTAAAATTTAAACAAAACTGTATAGTTAATAACTAGTCACCATTAATTATTGTATTCTCTGTGGCATTTTTCTCCTGATCATAGTCTGCTTGTCAACTAATAAGCACTTTCCTCTCATATGTGTCTTGTAAAATGCCTTGATGAGTGCAAAACAAGAAGATTTGACAAAAATATGTCATTTTTTCAGCACAATTGTTCATTTGGTGTTTCAATGTTGCTGGTTTGTTCTTCCTTGTTCATTGATTTTTTTTTTTGTTTTGAACTCTACTGATCACCATTTTTAAAATTCCCTGTTATTCTTTCTCATACTATCTCCATCATTTTTTTCTCAGTCTACCAAGTTCCATTCTCAACACCTCAAATGAACTTTATTCCAATCTACTTGGTCCTGATCTTGGTTGTATCTTTATCAACTACTACTGGAAATGTTGCTATTTTCTGATCACAATGGCTGAGATTCGTTCCTGTGCCTGGTTCTCTTGTCTGTGTTTATTTCTTATTACAAAATACATCAATGACTTCCCTTTTGTAGACTCTCAGAATTTGGCAAGCAAGAAATCTTGAACATGCTGTCCTAATTTGAATCCCTTTGTCTCTTGGTTCCCAGCTGCCAGTTTGATTGAGATTAATTAAAATCTCTTATGTTTGTTTCTTTAATTTACTCATTCCATAGATCATAAGCATGTATTTTCTATTCACTTCCTCACACTATTAAATGATGTGTAAAATATTCTATTATCATGGCCCTGAACATCATATTGAGATCCTGACTGAGCAGGATGTATGGAGAGCTTGAGGAAGATCCTACCACTGAATTCCCTTCAAGCTCCCTCAGGAGATCCAAAAGGGCCTGCCTGAAATAAAATGATGTTTTGAAATTTTTTTCCAACAATCCTAAGCAATACTGCGCACAAAAGTGCTCAAGATTGCAGTGTGCATCGAAAAACTAACTTGGCACTTTTTTTAGATTTAATGTTTGGATCCAAGAACTGCTGGAACAAATCTTACTCCTAATTATTTCACCGACGCCTGCTTTTAACTGCAGTCTACCTTGAGCAGCAATCCCTCTAATTATCAAAGCCACATAATCTTTAAAATGTTGTTGGCCTCAGAACAGGCAACTCCCACCTCTTGATGTGTTTGACACCTTTGACTGGGGACCAAGGTCACCTCCTGACCAATAAGGCCATTGAGATTCGAAGATCACATCACAAATGTGATGTAGCTTGGGCCCAGAGAGTGAGATGAAAGTATTCATCTGGTAAGTTTAAGGACAAAGGATGATAAGTGGATGGGCAACGTTACACAAATATAATTTCACAGAATCACGAAAATGTTACAATGGGAAAGGAAACCATTCGGCCTATTCTTTCCAGCTATAATTAGCATTATTGTTGTTACAGTGGAATAGGTAGGCATGAAAGGTGTGAGTGGCCATGGGAGGAGAGTACGGGGGCATTGGTGGGGGTGGGGGAGGATGTCATGAGAGATGGCTAAAATGTCTAAAGTTGTAGGGATTAGCATGGATAATATAGGGTGAGTGAGTGGGGGAGGGGAGGTTGGGGAATGTGAGACATGAGGATTGGATTGCTGTTTTATATTTTATTGTTAATTTTTGAACTTCAATATAGTGCCAGTGTATAGACAGGCCTTCCACTCAGCTCACCTCCATACCAGGTATCTTCCATTCTCAGTCTGTGTTCACCAACATCAACTTCTACTATGAATCCCTCCATTTTGAACATCAAATGTCCAGGGAGCCATTTTCAAAAATCAGGCTCAGGGAGCCAGGGATTCTTCTGGCTCTGCACATCTAACTCATGGATGGAAACCTGAACCAAAGATAATGACTGTCTCAAACTCTTAAAGCATTAAGCAACAACACAGGATGTTGGAGTCAACAAACATATGCATTATCTTTTGTTTGAGAAAGGGCTTGTACCTATAGAAAGTTTATGTTTATAGAAAGTGGCTGATTGCTAAGATTGGATAGAACAGGCTTATTCAAAGGGCAGTCCATGGGCTACAATGTGGCCTGCCAAAGGGATCCTGTGTGTGGCCCCTAAGTCATGTTCAGTATATAGGTAAGTGTACCAGGAAGGGTTTGGACGAAATCGCTCCTCCAATCAGAAGCCAATTCTCTCATACTTTTGCTTCTAAGTTTACCAGTAACAGGCTAATGCTGGATGGTTGTCCATCCCAACTGGAGCATATCAGCAGTGTTTACGTCATAAGCAATTCTGAAACTGGGATATACAATGGAAGAGTCTTAAATAAGGTCAGTAACATTCTCTGGAAGGTTTTGTGGGGCCTTTCTTGCACAACACAATGATTGGGACTGAAACTTTGTCCACCCAAAAGAAAGGCACCTGTAAAAAGCAGAAGAGTTTGACAAGCTTGGAATCTTCCCTACTTTGGCCTGGCAGAACAGTTGTGGCTGGTATACCCAAGAAAGAGCATTGTATTAGCAGCTGACTGCTGCAAATGCAACCCATGGCCTGCACTCCCAAAGAATATTCTATTGATTGACTTGACCAGAAGAACAATTGACCCCAAAAAATGTTTTTTAAACACTTTTGTCCATTGTCTCCTTTATTAACCAATAGGAAGTCCTGATGATCATCACCTGCTTTTTGCACCAAGCTCTGATCTCTCTGGTACAGTAGAAAATATGTGTTCTTTGTTGCCATTATGAAATCACTGACCTTTTTGCACTAAATTTATGGATTTATGTATTTTCCATTCTTTACATGAATGCACATTGCTTCATGGGATTTTATTTTAGTCTCACATGGGATGTGGGTGTCGCTGACAAGGCCAGCATTTGCCCGTCTTTAAGTGTTCCTTGAACTGATTGGTTCTTTAGATCAATTCAGTGGGCATTTAAGAGTCACTGCACGTCTGTGGATCACGTAGGCCAGACCTTCCCTAAAGAACATTTGTGGACCAGATGGGTTTTCATGACAATTGTCAATGTTTACTTGGTGATCAGCAACATTTTTAATTCCAGATTTTATTGAGTTCAAATTCCACCATCTGTCATAGTTTGACTTGAACCCATGTTCCCAAAGCACAAAACAAGTCACAAAAATTCTTCATTTTTCAATACTAACAGAATTGAGCCAATAAGAAGTCTACTAGAGGTCCATCTTAAATCAACAAAATCAAAATCAAACTGGACTATAAATCCTCTTAGCCTGTCAGGCTCAGTTCACAGTATGCAGTGAAGTTAGCCCTTGAAATATCAGAGAGAGAGAGAGAAAAAAATAGGCAAATTAGCAATGGATTTTTCCTTAAAGCTTAGTGCACTTGGTAACCATCATTAAATGCATAAGAGTTATTGCCTACCAATATCCATTTTAATATTCAGCTTCATTCCATCAAAACAGTGAAAGGTAAATAAAAAGATCAATGAGCACCTCCTCATTCATTATTGACTATTAGCCATCTTTAAATTTATCATAACCTCACATATTATAGGTATATATTATAGACATTTAAATCACGCATGCAAATGAAAGTTGCCATGCACAGATCAAAACAAATGCATAGTTATCCACCTGTTAGCAATAACACAACATTTGGACAGCCAGGATTGCTGAGGTCATAATCTTTATTGCTTATTCTTGCAAAAAAGAATGACTTGCCAATGAATTGCAATTTACATCCAGACATTGGCATTACACAAACAGTGGAATGCATGATTAATGCAATTCCCCTGAGCAGTGTCTCACGTATAAAGAATAATATTCTGAAAAGAAAAACAGTTCCCCAACACTCTGATGGTTTATGAAATCCCACCTTCCTATCTTGAAATTGGCCCCATTCACTGTAATCATTTTCTCAGTGATTCTGTCCAAAGAATCCAACCCCAACCTTGAGTTTCACACTTTCTTAGGACTACATCCTGATAAGACTACCGATCATTAATGCTTAAATGCTCAAGACTGACTGTGGTCCAGTCTGTGGACTAACTTGGTAGCACAGCTCTAAATGGGCACAACCCATCCATGGACAGTATTTTCAAAGCACCTAACTAATGTGATCCCTATACTACTTGCAATAGATCTGCACAACTGACCATTACCCAGTTCCTGCAATACAAGGTCCAAGTAACTGACTGTATGTAGCCAACCCAATGGACAAGAATCAGACAAGCCTCTTGAATGATAGTGTCAGGGGCCTCTTCACTTCCCAAAGTATTGGAGTCCCTTTTGACTTTCGGATGTGGCCATTTGGTAGAAGCACATGAAAGCCAGAGAGTCTGGTAGATACAAAGTCAGAGCAAAGATATAATAGGTGCTAAGAAAATAAGCTAAAAGGCATAATGCATATTGTGTGGATGTAAGTCTGTGTGTAACATGACCTGGCAGAAACATAAATCATAAATGTCCCTGTGTTCCAATGCGAAGTTTTGCGTGACTGAAGTGGTTTGTGAATTGGTCTGAAAGCATCTATGATGATGTGGTGATGCTGGTGGTTTAGCAATGCCCACTTCAGTGAAGAAAGGGTGGAAAAGGACATATCTATGGAATGTGCAATGAAATGGTGGAGACAATGAAAGTGGATGAAGACCTAGAGAAGCAAAGGGCGCATTGTGCTGTCCTGTGATGGTTCTGACTGACATGTCAGGAATTATATTCTGGATTAGTGGTGCTGGAAGAGCATAGCAGTTCAGGCAGCATCCAAGGAGCTTTGAATTATAGTTTCTCTGGAAGGAGGGGAGAATGGGGAGCTGCAATCAATGAGGCAGAATTAATCAATAATATGAAGCAAATGCATGAAAATAAGGTAGTTGCTGCTTGTTAGTGAGATTTAGGATTTGCCATTTAAACCCCAAGGGGGATTTCAGAATGGCGAGAATTTGATTTTGCCATTCTCACTGTACTTTTCCAACTTCCTCATCATCGTCTGTGCTGCTCAAGGCAACAAAATATTCTACTCAATCTTTCATCTGAACTGGGAAAGGTCATTGATATGAAAAATTAACCCTGTTTCTCTCTGGTTGACCTCTTTGAACAAAAGCCATGCATTTCATTGCAGGTTTCCAGTGTCTGCCATAGTTGTGTATGCTCCTCTCTTTTCAACCTCCCTGAATGTGAACACACAGATTTTCAGTACAACGCTGAAGTTCACTCTCTCCAGTAAAAATGGTGTTAACTGATTTGCAATGTAGCTGCAAGGTGCTAAATAGCAGTTTTTCTTGAGTGAAATAAAAAGCAATTTTACGATCTGCTCTCCATGACAAAAATTATAATAGAACATTCACACACAGAAATTCAAAGTTAAACCAGAATATTGTTCAGTAGAAAAGGAAGATGAAAGGAATATACAGTTCACACCCTCGGATGTCCTCGAGTTGTAAGGTTTTAAGTTGATTGACATGATATATCACCAGGACATGATGGGATAATAGGCTGTAGTTTCCTGATGATCTAACATAATCATGCTGTTAAAATAGGTAACCTACAATGTAAGGATGAGATGTGGATCTCATTGTACTGAACATTGTACCAATCCTATTACCACAACTGATACCTACACATGTACATTACAATCACAATTCGCTTTCCTCCTGACGTGATGCTGCAAGAGAGCAGATCTCTGTGTGATCGAGACTGCGAGCTTTATACTATTAATTCAATGCCATGTTATGAGGATGACATCACAAGCCTGTTCCTTAAAGATATATTGCACATCTCCTGTGAGATACAGCACACCGATTGAAACTAGTTGTTTAGCTGATGACCTGAATGATCTGCAGTAAAGAATATTTCACTTATCCTTAGAGTTCTTGGTATTCTGATGTTTCTTTTTTGTCCAGGCACTTTTCCTTCTGAAGAGACAAAGAGCTTTTTCTAGTTAGTTTCAGCTTTTCAATCTGAAATCTACTGTTTTCCTTCAGCCAAATGCAATTGGTTGTAAAACCAAATAGTTTGTGTATTTCCATGTCTAAACATATTGTCCTGAAGAAGGGCTTATGCCCGAAACGTCGATTCTCCTGTTCCCTGGATGCTGCCTGACCTGCTGCGCTTTTCCAGCAACACATTTTCAGCTCTGATCTCCAGCATCTGCAGACCTCACTTTCTCCTAAACATATTGTCTCCAAGCGAGAGATCACTGATGGGTTTTCTCCTCGCAAATATGTGAACATTTGCATTAAGTGATAAGACATAGGAGTAAAAGCAGGCTATTCAGCCCATCGAGATCCACTTTCCCCATAATCCTTGATTCCTATACTGATTGAAATTTTGTCTATCTCAGCCTTGAATATATTTAACAAACTAACCTCCAAAGCCCTTTATAGTAAAGAATACCCCAAATTTGCCACTGTCCCATTTTAACTCTGAACACGTATCACCTCTATCTTCCTTTGATGTATCCTCTCTGGGTTTATTTTTAAAGAAACCAAGCTGCTGGTAGAAACCCAATTCCCACTTTATTTCAGTCAAGGTCAGACAGGAATATAATTATCACACTTCCTGCTGAGTAGGCTACTCTACAAGTAGATGTAGTGGATACAAGGTTAGTGGATGACTTATAACATTTCCTCTGAAGATAGCAGCTGTTGGGTTACTTCTTGGATGAATGGTCAAACAACTGGCGGGTTCTAACTAACAGGATGGACAGAGAGAGAGAGACAAAGGTGGAGGGAGCTTGTTTCTTCTGTGTCTTCTTTCTTCTATTCATTGGCCTGGAGTAAAACAGTTTCATAAAAAAACCCAAAAAGCATTAGTTATTTCCATCAGATGGTGTCCCCTCACCAACTGACCAAGTCCTAAACATGATTAGAGTAAATTGATTCCATATCCATGGTTCAGATTATGGTTGAGTGATTTCTTTTCTTGGCCAGGACTCAACATTTAAAGATTTTATATCTAACGGCTTGTTCCCCTGCCATCTGACCATTCAGAAAATTGCCTGGATATTTTGTGATTGGCTTAGGTGGTTAGGCCATCCAAGTTCCTGGAGGAGTTGTCTCTGATTGGTCCTTTCCAATTGTCTAGCACCATTACAATAACTTAATAACTTGTCAAGTGCAGATATGTTAAGTTATAGCCATCTTGGAAACTGTTATTTCAGTCATTGGACTGTTTCACTCTTTTAAACCTGATCTATTGGTTTGAGCCCAAAATCAAATAAAGTCATTTTCACTATAAAAATGGCGTTATGATAGATGAACCAGTTACATGAGAAGACGGCAGATTTCCTTTTTTTAACAGTAAGCTATCAATCAGTACTTTTTTAGACCTAGCAGGTTGTCTCTTAACTAAATAAGGCATAGCAATGGAAAAGGTTTAGTGCTCCAAGTATTTCTCTCAGGCACGCAGCAGATTTGCTCAACCTCTCCCCAGATCACACAAAATCTATTACTTCGGAAAGGGAAGACATAATTTCTTCTGCCTGAATCAGACTATTATGCCATTAACACTTTCTGAAATCTGGTATGTATTCACGGCACCAGTAAATCGCTTTTTGATACCTGGAAGGGAAACTGTAAGGAAGGAAATTAAAACTACTGTACAAGTTTATGCTGATGTAGTGATCGAGTCAGCAAAGCTCCAAATACAATAACACTGTCGGAATTAATTTGTGTTTATGTGTAAACTCATTGTAATCGAAGTATTATTGGTTGTACATGAATTCTTATTGAATTTTATTGGCAATTTATCACGTTATCCACTGTTTTAAGTTTTCTAGATGTTATTGATGTCAATTGGTTTAATACCTTTTGTTATTGCAGAGAGATCACAAAATAGTTTATTTTTTTAAAAGTAATCTATTGTCTTGACCTTTTTATATACTTCAAGCACAACAGAATAATTCACAGATGCCGAAAACCTGACAAGAAAAAAAAATTACAATCTTATTTAGTCTCTATTAAATTATGAGCAGAATTTTGCGATTTTTGTTTTTCAGCAGTTGGGGGTCATATTGCATTTTTACAGGACATTGCTAAGTCCACTTTTGGAATGCTGTATTCAGTTCTGGTCTCTCTCCTACATGAAGATGTTGTGAAACTTGAAAGGGTTTAGAAAAGATTTACAAGGATGTTGCCAAGGTTGGCAGGCTTGAGCTATACGGAGCAGCTGAATAGACTGGGGATATTTTCCCTGGAGAGTCAGAGGCTGGGGGGGTGACTTTACAGAAGTTTGTAAAATCACGAGGGGTATAGATAGAGTGAATAGCCAAGGTCTTTTTCCCAGGTTAGGGGAGTCCAAATCTAGAGAGCATAGATTTAAGTTGAGAGGAGAAAGATTTAAAAGGGACCTAAGGAGCAACTTTTTCATGCAGAGGGTGGTATATGTATTGAATGAACTGCTAGAAGAGGTGGTGGAGGCTGATACAATTACAGCATTTAAAAGGCATCTGGATAGGTATATGAATAGGAAGGATTTAGAGGGATATGGGCCAAATGTTTGCAAATGGGACTAGATTCATTTAGGATATCTAGTCAACATGGACAAGTTGGACTGAAGGGCCTGTTTCTATGCTGTACATCTCTATGACTCTTTTATTCTATAATTGCAACATAAATATTAAGGAAAATTTAAACACTGCTTGTGTTGAGTAAATATAGGACAGAGACTCCCCAGCCCCTGAGCATGGTGGGCCATATTGAGAAGGTTGGGAAAAGTGAGATGTCCAGCTGGGACCTTCAATGTTGAGAGCAAGAAGTCCCATTTTCCAAGTAAGTATTGAATAGTAAGACAAGATGCACACTCATGACCAACAAGGGGCCTATTAACAGCTCCATATTACTTAATCCGACCTCATTATTCTCTTACACACTGAAACATCCCAACATGAAACTCAAAGTGGTTACCTAGCTACTCTAGCTCACCACTTGCTCCTCCAGACCTCATCTTGGGCATGTGCCATCAATATTTCATTCCATGGGCAATGACTGCATACACACTCATCCACAGATCTTGCCATCAAATACATGCCAGGCTCATTGCATCCTCATGGTACATCTCCATTTACAAACCAGTTCTGCACAGTAATGCTGCACCTTGGACTACTCCTCTCATTGCCATGCTGCTTCAAAGACATTTTGATGCAGGGAGAGGCACCCAGCTCACAAATTGGACCAGGCTGCATTTCTGGCATCCTCCCTTGCTCTGTTCGCTCACTCACTTTGTGCCTACTCCAATGCTCGCCTTGCCTTTTGTTCACCATCTGCACTCAGTCAGAGATAAACAGCTTGCAAGTATTTGTATCATGCCTTGCCTTTTAGTGCAGACAGAAAGCCAAGCAGATTGTCATGATGGTCAGCAGTAATCAGTCAAAGAGTTGGACATATTGCAGTATGACATCACGCTACATCACTCTCAAACTTGCACCATGTGCCAGCCACATACGTGCCAAATGCATTGCATGTGCTTCAAGAAAATGACCATATCTTAAAGTCAAAGATGAGCAGCCCTCAGTCAAATTAAAGGAGAATCCTTCAGGCAGGAGATCCCAGCACAGCTAATCAAAGGTATCATCCATTATCAGTTGAGCAGCTTGGGCATAATTAGTCAGCTGTTCGAGGTTGGCATGATTAAGATCCTCTCTTCATAGGTGGTGACGAACTAAATGTCAAGAATCCCACCACCGTCTTAACTCTTTATACACTAAATTGGGCCATTTTTTCCTGGACTGAGACAAAGGGATTGATTAATGACATAAAAGGTGACCAGCACAGCTTTTAGTATTAATTCCACTGGGGAAAAGGTGGTGAAGAATCTTGAAAGAGCGAGTGAGATGTGCAAAAGCCAGGCAGCTTTCTGTAGTCTTCAGCAATTGGGTGGGTGATAGTGAGCGAGGGAAAATGTTGCATGTGACGGTGAGAATGGTGAAATGTGAGCCTGGATAGGAGATGGATGCATTGGCAGAGATCAAGTCAGTGTAAGATAGCAGACAGAAGAATCTAACACTTACCCTTGACTGAACAGTGAAGGTCATTGACCTTCTGGAGGCCAGACGGTCGAGACCTCAGTGACCTGGTGGCAATCTTGGAGCAGACTGGCAACGTCTGGTGTTTGGTCTCCTCTGCCTGTCTTGGGAGGAGAGAACAGCTCTCCTCTGGACCAGTCCATCTATCAAGACCACCAGGTCACTTCTGCAAAGCGGGGCACCAATTTCCCCTTCATTACCAGCTCTGGGCTAAATCTTATGAACCATGCAGGCTGGATCCAGATTGCCAACATGAAAGCTTTTTAAATATGGTGCAGGTGTAAGGAAACCTGAGATATCCCAACAGCGGCAAGTGGGAGAATTGGGATAGCATTGGCCAAGCAGGTTATCGTGGGAACATGGAACATAATTAATAGGATGAGTTTGGAACTATAGTGCAAGAAACCCACTAGGCCTCAGGCGAGAAACCCTCCCGAAATTCAATAACTGCTACACTTTACCAATTTCTGGTAAGATCTAACCTATAGTTTTTATATGCCTAATTTAAAGTGTTGTACCCTATTTCAAGATGGTTCCACATAGTTATATCAAGGCTACAAATTAAGAACAGAGTTTGCTGTAATTTTTGAAATGTACTGCACATGAAATAGCATAGTATTAGTCACTTGTACTTTTGTCTATCTCATTGCAGGTTGTGTAATATTTTACTGCAGAAAGCCTGTCACATGACTATGCAGAATTAGGACTCCATGTGTTTGAGGAGAGTGATTGTGTGTTTGTACTGTAATAACAATGAACTGGGTAGGTTACAGGCCCAGGTTAATGCTTTGGAGCCATGGGTTTAATTTCATCTAACATTTGTTAGAATTTAAAATCAATAAAATAAAGCCAAGGCCAATAATGGCTACAACTATCAATAATTGCTGTAATGTCCTTGAGGAAAGGCAATCAGCTCTCTTTAGCTGGTTTAGGCAACATGTAACTCCAGACCCACAGCAACATTGTTAACTCTTAACTGCCATCGAAAGAGGCTGAGCAAGCCTCTCAGTCGCAGGATAATTAGGGATGCGGAACCAACACTTGCCAGTTACTTCCACATTCCCTAAAAGAAGAAAAATCAAACTTTATATGAATCCTGGGCCAGGAGAAACATCCTTCTTTCATCTACTTTGTTGAGCCCCTAAAGAATTTTATATGCTGAAATGAGAGCACTTTTCATTCTTCTAAACTCCAGAGAACACAGGTACATTCTTCTCAATCCCTCCTCATAGGGTAATACCACCATCTCAGTGTGCACTGTACACATTAATCCAGGTGTGGTCACAACAGAGGTAGTTATGAAATCCATTTCCAACATCCTGTGAAAGCTTTTCTCAAGGTACATTCAATTCCAAGAATTGTGAGGTGGCAACATTTAATTTTACCTTACAACATGGAACGTGCTATTGCAAGGTTTTCATAGGTTGCTCAAGACAGTTTGGGCTCAATGAAGAGGAGTTCATAGTAGACAAAGTTGGAGAAGGTAAAAGAGATTTGATTCAATATTGAGAACACTCTAGTTAGCTGTACTGCCGGGAGACTCAGTGAGAAGTCAAGAAAAATTGTGTTGTCAGAACATAGGAGGACTAATTTGGGGATAAGTAGGCAGCTGGGTTTTGGAGTCAGAAGAAGTTTTGGGGAGCGGAAAAGGTGGGAAGGCAGCTTATGATGGAAGACCTCTTGAGAGGAAGTTTCAGGGCCAAATCAGCAGAAGGGAAGAATTGTAGTTTAATGAGATATTATGTCTCACTGTATCATTGATATCTTGGGGAATTATTGAGCAAGCCATGCTCAGTGAGTGTTTGATCACAGCCTATTACCCATTTTTGGTACATTGTATTCTGGATATTAGAATTGAGTTGTATGTTTATTGTAGTTTGTAGTACTGATCTAATGATGTATAGTAAAATTACTGTTTTTCAAAACTGTGGAACCTTTATTCTGTTAGTAAGTCCTCCGCATTTCATACTTTCATGATAACTGGTTCCTAGCCAGACTGTAAGATAAATTTGGCAGCTTGTTTCAGGGTCATAACAGGTTCTGTACAATTGCAATAAGACTTTTTAACCCCTGAACTCAATTCCCCTTGCAATAGGCAATGAACCAGCAAATCACTCAGGCTTAAAACAGGAAATGTGATTGGGTGGGAGGAAGTGTGTGGTGATGGTGGTTTGTTCTTTAACTGGTAGTGCATTAGGCCTGGGTGAAATCACCCTCTCCTTCTGGCCAACAAACAATACTTCAAAGACAGACTTCTTGAATTCAGTTTGTACCACCTTCTGCATTTTTACTCACCTGCCTGGTTTCCTAAGACCAGGAAGAGCTGGCCACTTCTTGATATAAAGAGGATTGCTGTCAAAATGAAGGCACACAGCCTCCTCTAAGCAGATTGGTTGCCTTCTTTTTAGCAACCCACCTCAACCCATCCACCCTCCTTTGTCATTGTCTTTTGGGAGAATGGGGTGTGGAGAGGCAGCCAGGAGTTAACATTATGCCCATTAATTTTCCTTCTCGCTCTACAGATACCACCAGAATGAAACAGTATTTCCAGCATTTTCTGTTTTCATTGTACAAATCTATCTCAAACATAGGATTAGTTAATTGATGCTTAATCTTTCTTTTTCTGGGCTTGGAAAAGTAAAAATAATGAGGCAGTGTTCCTGGACTTGACTGTGCAGTGGCCTTGCTGATGTTTTTGGGCATGAAGCCACAAATAACCTCAATGGTCAATGATTCATTGACAGTCACTAATGATATGCAATTCTGAAGATGACAAGTTAGGTGGATAATGGAGTACTGCCTCTGATGGAAATGAACCACAACATAAGTCACTGCTACCAGTGGGAGCAGGAAAGGGGAGGAAATTGAAAAAGGCAAAATTCATGAATAATTTCCCCTTGATACTTTCAGTCCATTAAACAACAATTGATCCTGAAAAAAATGTAAATTCCTATAATTATCTTCTTCCCATATGAAGTTCCAATTGAAATTTCCATTAGCTTTTAAATATGGACTGACCGTCATTATTGTTTTACAATTTCTCATTTACAGCACTCTCCCCCTTTTTATTAATTGTGGAATTATTGTGGAATCTTTATTTAGTTTATTCCCAGCTTGCAAGTCCTTTACAAACAAAGAGCATATTCCAATTAACTTCAATCATCTCTGAAAAATATCTTCCAATTTACTCCAAGTATAAAATGCCGAATCTTCCCCTCCTGAAGGTGGCAATTTTGGAGTTAGAAATGGCACATAATTAGGCAGAGCGGTAATGTAACCAAACTCTGCCACTGTCTCTACCACAATTACGTTTGCAACAGGGAGTTTGCTAGTTAAAGTTCCCACCCTGCTGCCAAATGATACCTTCAAATGGTCACTGAAGGACCATCTCCACCTCCTCCTGAGATCCCTAGCAACACAAATGCCAGTCGTTAACCAATTTGAGTCACTGCATGTGATATCAAGAAATGGCTGGAGGCAGTGGATACTACAAAGGCTATGGGCTCTGACAACATTGTGATTGTACTGAATGTTCCAGAACTTGATGCACCAAGCTCTTCCAATATAGCTACAACAGCAGCATCCACCCAACAATATGGAAAATTGTTCAGGTATGTCCTGAGCACAAAATAAGCGGGACATTTCAATTCAGCTAATTACTGTTCCGCTGGGAACTTCACATCATCAGAAAATGATGAAGGTGTCATCAATAGTGACATCAAACAGCACTTTCTCAGCAAAAACCTGATCACTGATGCTCAGATTCAGTAACACGAGTGCCACTCAACTCCTGACCACATTCCATCCTTGGTTCAAACATGGACAAATTTCAGAGGTGAGGTGACTGACTGTCCTTGACATCAAAACCAAATTCAACCCAGTGATGCACTAGCACTAGCAAAACTGGAGTGAATGGGGATTGGGAGAAAACTCTCTGCTGGTTGGAATCATACTTGACAAATGGGACCATGGTTGTGGTTGTTCATCTCAGCTCCAGGACATCTCTGCACGAGTTTCTCAGGGTAGTGTCCTAGGTCTAACCATCTTCAGCTGCTTCATTAATGACCTTCCCTTGATCATAAGATCAGAAGAGTAGATGTTCACTAATGATTGTCCAATGTTCAGTACCATTTGCGATTCCTCAGATTATGAAGCAGTCAAATAGGCTTGAACATATCCAAGTTTGGGCTAACAAATGACAAGTAACATTCATGTCAAATAAGTGTGAATTCAGTTACCAAATCCAGTAAGAGACAATCTAATCATGACCCTTTGAAATTCAATGGCATTACAATGATTCAATTAAATGCTACAATATCCTGTCAATTATCAGTGACTCGACTTTAAAACTGGACTAGCCATATAAATATAGTTGGCATAAGAGCAGATTAGAAGCTTGGACTCCTGTATTGAGTAAATGACTTCCTGACAAAAGTTCCTTCTAAGCACCACAGTTGAGTGCAGCAATTCCGACATTCCACACAAGGTAATTGTCATTCCAGCATGGATCACAGTTTTGGGAGCTGTTGCCATGTGGAGATCTCAAGGGTCCATACAGAAGAAAAAGAAATTAAATGGAATGCTACTCATGAATATCCACTATCCACAGGTCAGGAGTGTGATGGAATACCCTCCCTCCACTTGCCTGGAAGAGTGCAGTCCCAACAATATTCAAGAAACCTGACACCATCCAGGACAAAGCAGTCGACTTGATTGTTTGCAGATATGGTACCATTCAGTCCCTCTGCCACTGACACTCAGTTGCAACAGTGTGTGCTATCTACAAGATGTCCTGCAGAAATTTGCCAAGGCTCCTTCGACACACCTTCCTAATCCATGACCACTGCCATCTAAAAGAACAATGGAGCAGACACAAGGAGGCATCAATTTCAAGTCCCACTTCAAGCTACTCATCATCCTGACTTGGAAGTACATCACTGTTCCTTCAATGTCCTCACATAGTTTACCTGAACAGATAGCCTGTACTTCTCTTGGTTCGTCATTAGTAATGCTGAATTTACCTTATGCTTTCGATGTTACATGTGCTCTTGTTTGTTTTGGATAAATATTGGCATTGGCTCTGAGAGAGAATTTGAGTTATCACTGTTCGCAATAGCCTTAGCAGCAGGATGTTTATGAAAGAGGTTTAATGAATCTGGCATTGCTACTGGACATTTGCCAAAAATAATGTATCACAAACTTTAAGGGAAATCTGTTGTCTATTTCAATTAGCTCTCAAAGCTGGCAATCACTCTATCTGCATGGCAGCATTAAAAAAAATAACATGAAAGCAGCAGGGGAGATCAACTCCCCCATCCATCCTCCCAAGTAGCAAAAATTGTACAGGAGAAATGAATCACCAGTCAGTATAAAACTACTTCCCTTCATTTAATGAAGAAGTTTTGAAGGAGCTGTTCCTCCAACCACAAACACTTCTCTCCCATTGTTTGAAGGTGGTGAAGGTGAGAAGGTGAATTGAGGTGGTGAGCGAGGCTGGTAGGATTGAAGATAGGGGTGTGACTGGAAGCCCTAGGGAAAACTAGTGTACAGCAAGGCTAATAGAAACAAAAGATTATTGGGTGAAGAGTAAAGTGGGTCTTTAGAAAGATGGGGAGAGGTGAGTGGCTGCAAAGGGGCATGGGGGCGGTGTGGGGAGAGGTGAGAGCCAAGGGGAGCCACTGAACAAAGAAATACTTCACTAACTGAGAATCTTGAAAACTTTATGTCACAGGTAATGAACTCGTGGCAAATCAATATGTTATTTTCTGAAATGTGCACCAGCTATTGCAAACAAAAGATTTTTGTTGTTTACCTATGACTCTTGTCTCGTGCCAAATTTAAATGCTGTCATGTTTAGGAAATATAAGATTTCCCTGTGTGTTGTGGTTTTAAGCTGACTTAAGGGTTGATTATTATTGAGGATATTGATGCATTCTTATTATTTTGCATCTGAGAGTGCAGTTACACCATAGGTCAACACAAGTACAAAAGATAACATCACAACATGACTTCATCTCACCTAATGAAGAAGTTACAGGGAATTAAAAAGTAGCCCAAAAATAAAGTTATTTTGACCCTTGTAGTGAAACATAAGCCATTTTGAGGTCTGTGCTCATCAATGTGCAGCTTATTAGCTGTTGGAACTGGGTAAATGCAGTCAGCACGAGTTAAGGAGGACAGGGAATGTAGGGTCTCTCATCCCAGTGACATGACTACCTTTTATATTTTTATTTGCTCATGAAATATTCATTCAAAATTGACAACACCCTTAATGTAAACTGCAAAAGGCAATGAGCAACAATATAAACCAACAAAAGGATTCTTTGTGAAGGAAATTGCTAGCAGACTCAGTCCAAAAAGGGTGAAGTGGTAGTACATTAAATTAGTAAAGCATTTTTCTTTTATCTAGATTTTTTGTCACATCTTCCACTGCTAAATGCACTGGTTGGGCACTAACAGCTAATGCAGAAAATTATGTAGACCAGCCAATCAAATCATTCCACACTCCATGCAAGAATGAATAACAGGGTAGAGAGATTCTTGAGAACAGGGCAAATGTCCAAAAAGGAAACTGAGGATATCAGGGATTTGAGACCATCAAATTATTCTTTTTATTTTGCCTAATGTAGGACATTCCTATTGTCAAAAGCTACTGCACGTGCAATCATTGCTGTTTATCAAGCAATAATTGGTAATGGAATTATTTTCTTCCCAAAAAAGTACAATTTTCATTGATTGCTTCCATTTGTGTAGAACACATATCAGATGTTAACATAATTGTGGTTTAAAAATGTTTAATGTGAAAAACATTACTTACATTTTTAAAGTAAAACAGACTGCAACCTGCAAATTCTCTTTAAATTTGGTTCTCAGATTGGTTTAACATTGTGATAAAATCTTTCAATATAAAAAGAAAATAAACATTGTGCAGATTTCAATTGCACTGTGCTTTTACATTGTATTTCATTTTTACAATGATTGCTATAAAAATTGTTACATGCCAACCAAGTTTCTTAAACCAACCTAGTTCCATTTACTTACAATTGGCCCATATCCTTCTGAACCTTTCCTCTTCAAGTATCTATCCAAATGACTCTAGAGCAATTTTATTTCTTCAGTCTCCATCCTCAATGATATTGAGTTTCTTGAGTGTTTTTGGAGCTGTACTCATCCAGGCAAGTGGCGAGCATTCCATAATAATCCCAATCTGTACCTTCTTGATTGCAAACAGGATACGGAGAGTCAGAAAGTGAATTACTTACAACAAACTTCCTAGCCTCCAGCCTGCTCTTGTAGCCCCAGTATTTATAAGGTTAGTCCTGTTCAGTTTCTGGTCAATGATTACCCCCAGGTTGTTGGTAGTGGGGTTTCAGTGATGGTAATGCTTTTGAATATCAAGATGTACTTGTTAGATACTCTCTTGTTGGAGGTATGCACTTGTGAGACACGAATGTCATGGGCAGCTTCAGTATCTGAGGGATTAGGAATAGTGCTGAACATTGTGCAATTGTTGGCGAATATCTCCACTTCTGACCTTATAACGGAGGGAAGGTTATTGATGAAAGCAGCAGAGATGGTTGGGGCTAAGGTACTACCATGAGGAACACCTGCAGTGATTCTTGGAGCTGAGATGACCATTTTACTGCTTGCTAGATATGACATACACCAATAGACAGCTCCCCAACTGCCGCCCATGCCACCAATTTCCACTGACTCTAGATTTTCTAGGACTGCTTGATGTCACACTTGATCAGACAATATGAAAACAAACCCTTTGGTCCAATTATTCCATGCTGACCATGTTCCCAAACTAAATTAATCTGTCTTGTCTGCATTTCCCAAATATTTCCAAGCCTTTCTAATTCATCCAAATGTCTTTTAAATGTTGTAACTGTACCTACATCAACCACTACCTCTGGCAGGTCATTCCACACATAAACCACTCTGTATTGAAAAACATTTACCCCTCACGTCCTTTTTAAAACATTTTCCTCACACCTCAATAATATGCCTCCTAGTTTTGAGCTCTCCCACCCTATGAAAAATATCCTTGCTATTTACCTTATCTATGCCCCTCATGATTGTATAAATTTCTCTATAAACTCACCCCTCAAACTCCTACACTCCAGTGGCCTTGACGTCAAGGGCAATCACTCTCACCTCACCTCTGGAGTTCAGCCCTTTTGTCCATATTTAAACCAAAGAGAAAATGTGTTCGGAAGCCGAGAGGCCCTGGTAGAATTCAAATAGAGTACTATTAAGCAGGTTATTACTTAGCATTGTTGCTTGATACACTCATGGCTTGAGTGATGGCTTTGGAGTCCACGACTTAGTGGGTCCTTTCCATTCTTCTGGCAATGATGCAGTGATGCACATTCTTGGACTATGGGAGGAAACTGGTGCACCTGGAGGACACCCACACAGACATGGAGAGAATGTGCAAACTCCACACAGACAGTCACCTGAGGCTAGAATCAAACACTGGCAGCAGTGCTAACCACTGAGCCACTGTGCCACCAGATTATGGTGACTCATACACTTTTCATTGTAATTTCATAAATACAAGTGACAATAAATTACGATACTATATACCTTCATGTCTTTACTGATGGACCTTATGGGACAGTAATTGGCCAGATTGGACTTGACCTGCTTTCCCAGACATACCTCTATAAATTTTCCACATTGTTGGGTAGGTGTCAGTGTTGTAGCTGTACTGGAACAGCTTGGCTAAGGGTGTGACAGATTCTGGAGCACTAATCAATACTATTGTCTGAATGTTGTTATGACCTGTAATCTTTGCAGTGTCCAATGCCTCCACTTTTCTGGTGACATCATGTGGAGTGAATCGAATTAGCTGAAGACTGGTACCTGTGATGCTGGGAACCTCTGAAGGAGATCGTCCACACAGCGTTCTAATTTTCTGGCTGATGTTTGTTGAAAATGCTGCAGCTTATTTTTTTTTTAAAAAAGGCCTTGGTTTCTCCATCATTGAGGAAGAGGGTATTTATAGGTCCCCCTCCTCCTCCAGAAATTATTCTAATATTCCACTACCATCCATGACTCAATGCAGCAGTACGCAGAGCTTAGGTTGTAGATTCATTTAGTTCTGACCATCACTTGCTGAATTTGATATTTAACATAATGTGGTTTCATGTTATAGCTTCACCAGGTTCACACCTTATTTGCTGCTTCTGGCATGGTCTCCTGCTCCTCATTGTAGCAAGTTTGATCTCTTGGTTTGATAGTAGTGGCAGAGTAGGGCATATGTCAAGCCATGAGGTTGCAGATCATGTTGGAGAACAGTTCTACTGTTTGGAGTGGCTTATGGATGCCCAATTTTGTGTGAGGATCTATCTCACTTAGCACGTTGATATTGCCACAGAACACAATGGAGGGTATCCTCGATGTGAATACGGGGACTTTGTCTCCATTATGACTGCATGGTGATCACTTGTACTGATAGTACTATGAACAAATGCATCCACAGCAGTCAGATTGGTGTCAATGAGGTTAAGTTCATTTTTCAGTCTTGCTGATTCCCTCACCACTTCCTGCGGACTCAGTCTAGCAACTATATCCTTTCCAACCTGACCAGCTAAGTCAATAGTGCTGCTGCTGAGTCCATCCTGGTGATGTCCCTATCCAGCGTATATTTTATGCCATTGTCATCCTCAGTACTCTTACATGGAGGAGTATTGATTCATCAGTTAGGGTGGGGAGGAGTTTTCCTTGACAGTCAGCAGAGTTTCTTTGCCCATGTTTGTTCGGGTGCCATGAAACTTGAGGTCAATGTTGAGGATTGGCAGAGAAATTCCCTTCTGACTGTATAGCAATGTGTATGTTGTGCTGGTGGAACAGGGCATACCCAGTAATGGTGATTGTGTTTTTTGGGACATAATCTGTGAGGTACATTTCTAAGAGTATAATTATGTCAGGCTTTAAAAAAATCTCTTTTCTGATATTTGAATTAAGGATGCTTCAACTAGGAGGGAAGCAATGGTTTAATGGTATTGTCACTGGATCAGTAATCCAGAGACCCAGCCCCACCATGGCAGATGGAATAAAAATCTTAAAGTCCATGAAACCATTGTCAATTGTTAGAAAAGCCCAAGTAGTTCATTAATGCTGTTTATAGAAGGAAATCTGTTCTCCTTACCTGACTTACATGTGACTCACGTGATGATATTGAAAAGGTGTCTTGCAGAGTGGCCTCCCCCTGTACCGCTGTCCAGAAAGAGGTCCTACTTCCCCTCTCTCTCATGTCTTCCAATAATACAAACATTAATTTCTCCAGTGACATCTCAGTTCCTTCTGGTGCTGTGGAAGGCTTTGACGCAATCAGCAATTTCTCCCATAGAACAATCTGCAGCCTCCGTGAGTCCTAATCAGTCCTACACTTCAACTGATCCATTCACCTCTGCCTCCAACACATCTGACTGGCTTGAGTTGGACATGTCAACTCAGGGCTCGTTCTTGTGAAAATCTGAACTTTAAATGAGTTTCTCATTAGAGGCAGGTTTATGACCTGAAAATAAACAGATCCTGTTTCCTGCCTTCATGGTGAAATTGACGTTCCTGCTGATATCACAACACAGCTGTATCCATGGAAAGCATGGTTTATGTAAATAATAGCTTCACAAATCTGACAGACAATAATCAGCAGCAATCTATGGTGAGCAAAGCAAAACTAAAAGAACACAATAACAGAATGTATGGGAACGTTCCCCATTCCTAGCACATATAGTTCTTCAATGTTTTAACTAAGTAGCAATCAGCCAACAAATCAGCCTATTTTTGCAAACGACAAGATTTGCTGTAATTTCAAGGGATGTTTTAGTAAATGAGTGAAAACAGGTTGACCGTGCTATGTTAATATCTGTTTGAAAGTCTGGCTTTAGTGCAGAATTTTCGACATACTCATTGATTGCCATAATTTGAACTTGCCTGAGTTAAAACCAACTCTTGGGGCAAGAAATTGAGATTATGTCCAGCTGTTTTTCCCCTATGAGTAACACTATTCTGATCCCAGTTGTGCTGTATTCAAGATTATAACCTCAGCTAATCCTATTTCTTTACCTCTCACAGTTGAACACCCATTTGCTAGCAGGAAGGAGAACCACCAGTACTATTTAAAGGACCATCAACTGTTTGACAAGTGTTTGATGCAATCTATAGTTCTATGTTGCAAATGTCTACAGAGTGTGTTGAAGGAACTTTTTGAGACTTCAAGGACTCTATAAATGCCATTTGCTCATTGACATGGATGCACTAGTAGGCATTCCCTTTGAAACAGTGTGATTTAGAGAATGAACAGAGAGGTCACATTGAGTAGGACAGCTGCTGGAAGTGGGTTGAACATGAGTGAGGAAGATCTCTCAGTAGAAGTTTACATTTGCCCATGCTATTAAGGGAGCAGTTCTGACATGTCAGTTGCAGATATTTCAGTATAACAATAGCCTCCAATCACACTGAAGACTGTATTGATAGTAACTGGGTAACTTACAAAAGTGATTAATGGCTATGTATTTCTACCTGGCTGGAGTTGGAGACTCCATCATCTCCCAGACCATACACAACCTCATCACTTCACAGGATCTCCCACCCACAGCTTCCAACCTCATAGTTTGGGAACTCCGCACCGCCCAATTCTACCTCCTACCCAAGATCCACAAGCCTGACTACCCTGGCTGACCCATCATCTCAGCTTCCTCCTGCCCCACCGAATTCATCTCCATCCACCGCAATACTGTCCTATTCCCCCCGCTCCAGAAAATTCCAGCATTACACACTTGACTCTAATCTCCAGCATCTGCAGTACTTACTTTCACCTGGAATTGGAAATATTTGCAACCCCTAACAATTTATTATTAGCTGTTGCATAAGAGACATCACTGTAGCTCTCCATAATGTGGAGGAACTAGTGTTGGACTGGAGTTGACGAAGTCAAAAATCACACAGCACCAGGTCATAGTCCAACAGGTTTATTTGGAAGCACTAGCTTTCGAAGCACTGCTCGTTACTCAGATACCGAAAGCTAGTACTTCCAAATAAACCTGTGGGCTGTAACCTGGTGTTTTTTAACGCTCTCCATAATGACAGTCAATTCACATTTTAATTTCTCTTCACACTGAGAAGGTGCTTTCACGAATTTTGCAGGCTTCCCTATAGAGCAGGGTGTCGCTGTGTAAGAACGTTGTGTGCATGAAATGTTTGCAAACTGAAAGCTATGCTGCCATGTAAAAACGCATAGAGCGGACCATTCATATGCTGAAACACTGTTCCCACCTCCTGTGCTGTAGAGGAACTTTGGCAGAATGGGTGTCAAGAATTACTGAGGTCTGTCACATTCTGCTTCTGCCTTGCCATAAGCTAAACAGTGTGCAGTTTGAGGAGGAGGAGCTGAGGAAGGAGGCAATCAGCTCAGTATGTTTCTGCTGGGGCTGTCGTGGAGAAATTATCTGAGCCACCAATAACTACAAACCCGATTTCCCCCTTCAGCAGCAGTCATTACCTGGCTTCCCTCTGTCAATGAGTTCCCACTTGTCTATATGAAAAACATTATGAATTAAATGTTCCAGACAAAGTTTATGAATGAAATCATGTTATATTGCATACAAAAATCAGACTTAATTCTCACCAGCTGCACACAATTAAACAGTTAAGACATAATTACCCCTAATCACCCATGTGCATTTCCTAAATGCCTCTTTTGTGTGTCTGTACTTAAACTAGTAACTCTAAAAGCTCTTCTCTAGTCACTACAGTAGGACTGGTGGAAGACTGCTTTTGCAGGATTACCTCAAACAACGCTGGTCCTAACAAGCCTGATTGTAGACTGTACCTTCTCAGCACGGATGGCATTTGTCTCTCTGACAAACAACAGGAAGGGACAGCTGGAATGACAGGATAAATGGTGTCTTCCTAAGGGGGAATGTGCGGGTTTTATTGCATAGAACCACTGATACACTTTTGTTACGGTGCTTTAATAATCCTCATAATCTGCTGGAGAACAGTCACTCACAGTTTCCCTGGCAGCCCTGCCAATACATTGAGTACTTAGTTATGCATGACTATCAGTTTTCTTCTGTGTGCTGCTCCCTTGAAGGGCTTATCTGAAGCACTTGCAGCAGAATTTATGCACAGTCTTAAATCTCTCCAAGCTGGCATCTTACTCCTTCTTTGACTGATGTCTGCTCATGCTCTGTTTATCATGATATGCAGATTCCACTTTGGTGTAATCCTCTGCAATATACAGTTTAAGTGACTGAGCTGTTGGCTGCCAGCATGAAATCAAGTGATGGCATTTCTCCATCATCACTGTCTTGATGTTTCTCCACCATTGACTAGCTAGGCTGAGGCTCTTGAGTGTCTGAAAGGTGAAAGGCACAAGGCTAAGCTGTCGCTATGGAGGTGGAGTGGGGAGAATTGAGCAGTTCATATATTACACCATCAGCAGCTTCTAAATCAGAACCAGAGGTCAAAGTTCAAGGATATAGAGTAGGCCACTGAGATGAGGAGAAATGTCTTCATACAGAGAGTGGTGATTCTGTGAAATTCTTTGTCACAGAAAACAGTTGAGGCAAAAACATTGAATACTTTCAAGAAGGAGATAGATATAGATCTTAAGGCTCAAAGGGTTAAAGGGTATGAGGCAAAAGTGTGAACAGGGTATGAATTGGATCATTAGCATTGTCATATTGAATAACAGAACAGGTTCAAAGGGCTAGATGGCCTACTTCTGTTCCTATTTTCTACATTTCTGTGAGGAGAAGGGTGGGATGGGAGAAAAAGAATTAGTATGAGATTACCACTATCCTCAATGGTTTCCAGCCCATTGCTGATCATGGCTTTGGGAACAATTGTTTCATCTATGACTTGCACTATTCTGTCCATGGGGCTAGAAGGGGTCAAGGTTAGGATACACAGGCAGACCCAACCTTCTCTGGTTAACTCCTGATGTTTCTGACTATGTGGAAATTTGTCCTGCAAGAAAGAGGATTGTATGTCAGTGAGTGTTTTGTAATTTGGTATGCAAACTTGGATCACTCGTAATCTGTGTAAGCTGTGAATAGTTGGTCTGAAACTCGCAGCAATGCTAAATATTTAAGTGTGGTGTATCATATGAATGATAGAGTTGAGCCTTTTACTGGTAGAGATTGTTGGTAATTTACTTATGTGAGTGGTACACTTGAACCAGATCTGAGGCTGATGATATAGCATATAGGATGACGCATATGAAGCTACTTTGACTAACATTGAGCTCTTGTGTGAAAACATTGAACCTCTTGAAGCACTGCAGTCAAATCTTCAGGACTTGACTCCTGACATGTCGACCAGTACAATTATTACTTTGAGTGTATATCTGTCTTGTATCTTTACAGAGATCAGAACATTCCACACTTATAAAATTCACTGGGACCCAACCTCCAATCGTATCAACGGTGTACCTTTCAGCACAATCCTACAGATGGTGGTCAATGAACAGTCTGCCCCTGCATATGATGTTCACCTGGCAGGAGAGTAGGGTGATACTGTGCTTGAGAACACTGTATTTACAAGGACATTGCCAAGCTGAACAATAAAAATACCATGCTGAGTAAAGGTCAACTCCCTCAAACTTCCTCATCAGTCACTTCTATTCACTCTCTCACTATCAGTGGAGTAGTAACCTTTTCATTGAGTGTATTTTGCTTTGAGAAATGTTTGTCTGCCTCAGGTTTCCAGTTGATTTAGACCATAAGACCATAAGACATAGGAGCAGAAATTAGGCCACTCAGCCCATCAAGTCTGCTCTGCCATTCAATCATGGCTGCTAAATTCCTTAATCCCATTCTCCCACTTTCTCCCCATAACCCTTGATCCCCTTCACAATCAGAATCCCATCTATCTCTATTTTAAATACACAAAATGACAAGGCCTCCAAAGTTTCTCCCTTTCAGTATTCCGTATGTTTCAAATAGATCCCATCGAGTATAGACCCAGAGTTCTCAAACATTCCTCATATGATAAGGTTTTCATTCCCGGGGCCATTCTCATGAATTTTCTTGAACACTCTCCAGGGCCAGTATATCCTTACTGAGATATGGAGCCAAAAACTGAGCATAATACTCCAAAGTTAGTCTGACCAGAGCCTTATAGAGCTTCAGAAGTCCTTCATTGCTTTTCTATTCAAGTCTTCTCAAAATAAATACCAACATTGCATTTGCCTTCCTATCACTGCCATTGAAGATGTGGACTGTCTTGGCTGACATGTAGCAACTTGTTGCTCAGGGATCAAGATAGATACACAGGTTAATAAACTTGAGGAGAGCCTGGCAGAGGAAATCCAGAGGAGACAAGATGTCCTGTAGCTAGATTCTCTCCACCAGGCTTTCATGTTGATTGTTAACATGTGCATCTTCAAAGAGTGATGGACTCCAGATCACCCTTCAGTCTCTCTTGCTTCTAAAGCGACTGGCGTTATTCTGTGTCTAACCTTATGTCTTCCATCCATTCCTCATTCAAATTAAAATGGACCTGTCACAAAATGTCCATGGGCAAGTATTTCCTTTCTTACAGTGGCTCCTGCAAGGCATCCAATAATTTGAAGTTAGACAACATTTAACTGTCTTAGGAGAGGCTTTCAGAGCTTCCGTTATGTACATTACTTCAGTATTGGAGAGGTCTTTATTGTCCCAGGAAAATTCAAAAGATGTTTCAGACATGCTCCTCACAATTTCAGCAGAAAGTTAACACAAAATGATGAGGATGATTTTTCAGTTAAACTTGAAAACACACCTTATTTGCTAACAAATTAGTGGTAGCTGTTTTGAAAGATCACTAATCATCTTCTTCATAATCACAAGCAGACATTTTAGCTTTACTCAATTCTTAATAAGTCGATGTCTTCATTCCTAGCACACACTTCAATTTCTTTTCAAAGTGGTGTCTTGCACTAAGAACAGGCTAAACCAGGTTTGCAGTACAAGTCCTATCTTAGCCATCTCAGAAGATCTTTAGTATCTGATCAAGTTGCTGAAAATTGCTTTCTTGAAGCTTTATTCATCAAATCCCATTCCTGTATTATGTATGATATTGCTATCTTTTCCCCCACAAAATACATTTTCCATCCCTATCTCAGCAATCTCTGCAAAGTAATTCAAGTCTTTTTGCAAAAACCATTCTTTATTAGATGTCACTGATGACCTTACTGGGAGTACATTACAAACAAGCAACCAAATGACAGGTCAGTCTCTGAGGAGATTACATTTTTCATGGGCAAACAGATCTGGTTCATTTTACATTATTTTGATGAAATTAAAGGAAGTTGTGACTTCTGCCAAATGTTCACAATTCATAACTAACTAATGACACCTAGAGAGGTGAGTCATATAAATTTAAAAATGAGAAAGCTGCAGCTGCTATAGTAATGTCTACTTTATTTCCAGCGTTTTATTGTTTACCATCTCAAGGGTGAGCTAACTTTTCTCTTTATTGCTTTGGCTTTTTCCAACCAAATAATTTTTCTCCAGTGGCTGTTTTGTTTCAGGTCAATAATGCTTTGAACTTCCACAAGAGATGATAAAGCATCACAGAGTTTGCATAATATTTCTGTGTCACCATTTCACTGGAGTGTACGGTGTCCAGTTGTTTCGAGCCCAACCTACACGGCAAGTGCTCTTGAGAAGGGTATCCATATCAGTGTCTCCTGTATTCATTGGAGGAATGGGAAATTTCTCCTAGTGTGATAATGCATAGTCCTACTTCCCCCTGCTGTGCAAAACATGTCACTGATTAACAGAACAAGGGCCTGTCAGTCTAGCTCTGGCAAAAGTCTGGATCTTGCTCTTTTGGAAATTGGTAGATACGATATTGTGGGGGTAACTGAGACGTGGCTTCAAGTGGACAGGGCCTGAGAAATGAATATTCAAGGCTACACGTGCTATCGTAAGGACAGACTGACAGGCAGAGGGGGTGGGGTGGCCATGTTGGTAAGGGATGATATTCAGTCCCTTGCGTGGGGGGACCTAGAATCAGGAGAGTCAGTGTGGATAGAGCTGAGAAATTCTAAGGGTAAAAAGACCTCTTGGGAGTTATCTATAGGCCCCAAAACAGTAGTCTGGATGTCGGATGTAAGTGGAATCAGGAGCTGAAATTGGCCTGTCACAAAGATGTTACTACAGTTGTTATGGGGGATTTCAACATGCAAATAAGACTGGGAGAATCAAGATGGTATTGGACCTCAAGAAAGAGACTTTGTGGAGTGCCTCAGAGATGGATTCTTAGAACAGCTGGTGCTGGA
>NC_057711.1:65971666-65995489 GCF_004010195.1 Chiloscyllium plagiosum
GTTTAGCTTCCGAGATCAGACGAGATCTGGCGTTTTCAGACTAGTATGGCCGTAGGCGCTGGCCCTTGCCTTTTCTCCCTACTTCAAGGCGTGCTGGCCAGCCACATTTTCTTTGTTGCTCTTTCTCTTTATCCCCTTTGGCTTTTTTTTCTCTTTTCTCTTTGCTCTTCCTCCTCCGTGCGTGCTTCCCTCCCTCCGTCCCTCCCGCTGCCTTTCAGCCAGCCCTTGCCCACCAGGCTCCTGTAGTCTCCCACATCCCCACACAGGCCAACTGCAAGCCCTCCCCCTGCTTCATAGGGCCGCAGCCTGCATTCTCTCATCCTTCCACACTCCTCCACCCCTCCATTTCGGAATGCCGGGCACTGTCCAGTGGGGTACCGCACGGATCAGTACTGGGACCGCAGCTTTTTACAATCTATCTTCAGGATATACAAGATGGTATTAGCAGTAACATTCGCAAATTTCATCAGCTGGGTGGCAGGGTGAAATGTGATGATGTTAGGAGATTACAGGGTGACCTGGTCAAGTTAGGTGAGTGGTCAGATGCATGGCAGATGCTGTTTAATGTGGATAAATGTATGGTTATCCACTTTGGTGGCAAGAACAGGAAGGCAGATTACTACCTAAATGGAATCAATTTAGGTAAAGGGGCAGTACAAAGAGATCTGGGTGTTCTTGTACACCAATCAATGAAGGTAAGCATGCAGGTACAGCAGGTAGTGAAGAAGGCTAATAGCATGCTGGCCTTCATAACAAGAGGGATTGAGTATAGAAGCAAAGAGGTTCTTCTGCAGCTGTACAGGGCCCTGGTGAGACCACTGAAAGGCTGGAGTGACTGGGCTTGTATACCCTAGAGCTGAAAATGTGTTGCTGGAAAAGCGCAGCAGGTCAGGCAGCATCCAAGGAGCAGGAAAATCGACATTTTGGGCATGAGCCCTTCTGCAGTCCTCACTTTCTCCTTGTATACCCTTGAGTTTAGAAGACTGAGAGGGGATCTGATTGAGACATATAAGATTATTAAAGGATTGGACACTCTGGAGGCACTCTGGAGTGCCGAACCAGAGGACACAGCTTAAAAATACGGGGTAGACCATTTAGGACAGAGATGAGGAGAAACTTCTTCACAGATTATTAAAGGATTGGACACTCTGGAGGCCGGAAACATGTTTCCGCTGATTGGTGAGTACCGAACCAGAGGACACAGCTTAAAAATACGGGGTAGACCATTTAGGACAGAGATGAGGAGAAACTTCTTCACCTAGAGAGTAGTGGCTGTGTGGAATGCTCTGCCCTAGATGGCAGTGGAGGCCCAGTCTCTGGATTCATTTAAGAAAGAGTTGGATAGAGCTCTCAAGGATAGTGGAATCAAGACTTATGGAGATAAAGCAGGAACAGGATACTGATTAAGGATGATCAGCCATGATCATATTGAATGGGGGTGCAGACTCAAAGGGCAGAATGGCCTACTCCTGCACCTATTGTCTATTGTCTATCTGGAATTAGGGATATTCATGGTTCCTTTACTGCCTGGAAACTCTGCATTGGCCACAGATCGTTGTGGCAATGAACAGTTGATTGCAATGAAGTTCTAACAATGGCAGAGCAGTTCCAAAGAGTCAAGCAGCTTGTTTTGTTCCTATTTTATTTGCTCATATTGTAATTATTAGGGTTGGGTCAACCAAGTGGAGGTTGGTTGCCCCCATGCCACTCCAAAACTTAAACTAGGGTATGCGTAGCTCAATTTTCAGTGTAAAATCCAACCTCAAGATATGCTTATGCCCGAAACGTCGACTCTCCTGCTCCTCGGATGCTGCCTGACCTGCTGTGCTTTTCCAGCACCACACTCTTGACTACCTCATTTGCAGCCTCTGGTCTGGGCAACAAATTCACCAATCTCTCAGCAAACAACAAACATGGAAGGTCAAGCAATCACATTGTAGGGAACCAAGTAATTTTTAAACAACTGTTTGCTTCTGGAAAGTGTCTGGAAGTTCACTGGAAAATTTGGAGATGTTGTGGTAATTTTTTGGATTTTCCAGAGCATGGTGTTGCATCTACGTAGAAGTTAGGATCTCTCTTTGCTATTCAGAAATACCTACCATACTAATGGAGTGAAGGCCTGGATTGTCAGATGTCATAATTTAAAGAAATCTTTTCATATGGATGAGTCTTACTTCCAAAAATAAAGCTATTTAACAGTTTTACTATTAAATAAAATGATCACTTTGTAGTACAGAACTTCAGTATGACTGAAAAAAGTGCATAGATGATGCCAGATACATGGACCATTCATCGCAGCAACTGATGAATTGGATCTAACAGCATATCATTTTGGCTGTGTAATTATTTAAACATTGATTGTAATTAAATGAAAAATTAACCAAGTTGATATATGACATAATAAATTAACATTTACATGTTTTACTAAGTTAACTTATTTTTACCTTTTATATGGCTTAAATGAATAGCTTACTTTATATACTGATAAAAATAAACTAAATGTACTCCTGCAGGGTTTCTTGCACTGCAGTATCACTGTCATTTCCTATTCCTCCCATCTGGATCACTAACTCACAGAGAGAAACAGCCCACTCATACCATTTCAATCTCAGCCTTGCTCTCTCTCCACATTAATCTGAAGAACATAATCTCCTCTATACTGTGAAAATTTTATATCTAAAATCCCAAAAATCATGGACGTGACTATGAATTCTACAATACGAATGATCTAACCTCAACACAACATAGAGGTAAGCTTTACACATATGAAGGGGTTAATTGTAACTTTGCAGACATGTGAGCCAACTGAACATTTGGTTCATTTAAAAGCCTGGAAGTGACTGTCTCTAAAAATCATATGAAATTTTTTGCCATTGCCATTGTAATTAAGAAACTGGAAAAGGCTTTGTGATAAAGAATGGTACAGAAGAATCCTGGAGCCAAATATTACACACCATGGGCTAAGGATTATAAAGTTTTCTTAAGAAAAAAATATCAAACACAGAAATTGCTGGACAAACTCAGCAGACCTAGCAGCATCAGTGGAGAGAAAGCAGAGTTAATGTTTCAAGTCCAATGACCGTTCTTCCAAAATTTCTGTTGCTATTTGTTTTATTTTCATGTTTGTCTAGCTAGACCAGGGCATGGAATAAACAAAAGAGAAGAGATGTTAGACACTAGGCAATTCAACATTATGACAAAAGAAGATGTATTTGTGACATTGTGATATGAATCTTCATCATAAAAGGAGGACACCACCAAAGCATGGTTACTGCAGACAGGAGAAGAAATATGGAAAGCAGTGATCTCTAGATCAGACCAGTAGTCAATAACAGTAATGGTTTTCAGTCAAACTGTAGAGGAGTTTGTACTAGGGCTGTTTTTAGTTTACAGTCCAGTTTTAAATTTAAAAGTTTGGTAATTCATTAAGTTGCAGTCAGGCTTGTGTTGTATTAGTGGTGTGTGTAAGTTCAGACAAACTGCAGGAGAATTGCCAATGCGATAGGGTTCAGGTTAGGATTAGGGTTAGAAAAGTATTGAAGGAGTTTTGTGAGTTCATTACCGAATGAATCTAAGGTTAAGCCAAACTATGTCTTGCACATTTTGTTCTTGACAGTTCTGAATTGCAAGAACTGTCATAAGGGGTAAATGGGCAGGTGGGTGGAGGAAAGCCCTTTGGCGAATGTTATGGGCCTAGCCCAACTCTAAACCTTCTCATAGAGGAGTGTAGTCCTGAGAGCATTTCTGGAATCAGTGGGGTTATGGCATCTGACGGGCTATCTCTCAGCTTTCATGACAGCACTAACCAGTAGCAATGAAATGTCAGAATGCTGCAGTGCAGACTTGGGCTGTGGTTATGACAGTTTGGTTTGTTTCTTGCCATGTTAGACATGAAGGCTCCAACTGCTGCCACTATGACTGTGGATACAAGGATTTAAAGGAGATTTCAGGGTTTCGCAGCAGTCCAGTGATCTGTCCTCCAACAAATTACTAGGATTACAGAGGCAACGCAGGAAAACTACCAGCTGCTCCATGTTTCCTAAGCCTGTTATCCTGGACAGTTTTCATGTCCCCATTAAACAACAGTGACCTTGCTGTTCATAGAAGGCAAAGCAATCAAAAGATGGGCACAAGTTGTACCATATCTAATATTCGATGAAGTAAGAATGGTAGCTTCATACTTTACAATTGCAGCCCAGAGGATGTTCTGATTAATTAAAAGAATAGGAAGGTAGAATAATGAGGATCTGTGGTTTTCTTTTGGAAAAGCTAAGTTTGTTGATGCACTCAATGAACTGAGTGCCAAAGGTCATTTTACGGTCAACATCTCTTCAAGGGCCTAGAATCATCTGTGGGCCAGACCAAGCAAACTTGGAAGATCTCCTCCTCTGGAAGCCATTAATGATTTTTACAGCAATCCAACAGTTTCACAATCACAATTACTGAAATTAGCTTTTTAATCCAGATTTATTTATTAATTGAATTTCAGTCTCCAGCATTCTGTTTTGAGATTTGTACATGGTTCAGGTTTTTGGATTAGTAGCCCATAAATATTACCACTAACCATCTGCCTGCTCAATGATGAAAAATCCATCATGGGAACAGCTTTGTGATGGCCAGGTTGTGGAGGACACTCACTCTGGCAAGTACTGAAAACTTCTGTCAAGTGGTCCCAGCAGGGGAATCATTGCCATAATTCTCCAGTGGCCTATTCTTAACACTCTTGTGGCAGCAGGGCTTTTGTTCTGTCAGGGCTGGTCACACATGGTGAAGCTATAAAAGGGAATCGTCAGCTAGGCGTAGAACAGATTGGCTCCATCGCTGAGCAATACTATCCGGTTCAGTGCAGTAGCTGTAAGATTTCTGAAATAGCAAACTGGCATAGGATGAAGAACTCAAGAACCTTGCAAAGATTGTGAGCCATTCACCAACATGATAAACCAGCCATACCCAGTGTTTTTACCGAGCCATAACACTTATGGTTTCAATACATCTTGCTATTGAGATATGGCATGGACAATGCTGTCTGTGTACAGTCAATAGAACCTCCCAACATGGGGGAATCCTACTGTCTTAGTAAAATCATACGTAAGATCCTGCTTAAAGATATTACAATGAAGGCTCCTGTCCTTGTGTGCAAAACCCCCTATCACCTCTCAGATACAACAATGGAGGAAGAGCTGCATTATGTTTACTATGTTTCCTGCTTCAGCCTGGAAGGATCCATTAGCATTAATTCAAATCAATAGTCACTGATATGCTGACCTCCGTTATTTCACAGAGGCTGCAAATCTGGTTTCATTACTTTCCGTACTTTCTTGCTGAAGCACAGCCAACCATAACATTGTGCCTAAGTTAGATCCTAGAACCTTCGAATCCCTACAATGTGAAAACATGTCTGTCAGCGCAACAAGTCCACACTGACCCTCTGAAGACTATCCCACCCAAACCCATTCCTCATTACTCTACATTTATCCCTGACTAATGGACCTAACATACGCATCCATGAACACTATGGGCAATTTAGTATGGGCAATTCACCAAATCTGTACATCTTTGGATCGTGGAAGCAAACCGGACCACTCGGAGGAAACCCACGCAGATACAGGGAGACAATGCAAGCAATAAAAGTACTCAGTGAAATCTTTTAGTGGATGAGGCTTTCCGTTGACTGCCTCTCACATCTATCTGTCCAATTTAGGCTGAACAATACTAGAAATTGGCTAAGTATCAATTATGGTGAGTTTTACAGAGGGGTTCCTCTGTAATACCCTAACAGGATTTCTCAATGTATGTTGTGAAATTCACCTCATTAACTATGCATGTTCCTCAATGGCACCTCTTGTTGTGTCTCCTCTCTCTTCACAAGCAGAAGAACTCATCACTAATGGGAACTCCCAAATATGCTGCAGCCATATTCAAAATGCAACTGTGAACAGATCCCCAAACTCACATAGAACCAAGCACCTGATTGACCTTGGCCAACCCAGTGGACTGGATTGCACTAGTCCCTTGTCTAACTGTGGTGTTATCCATAATTGAATGACTGGAGTCCTCTTTCCCCCCACTAAAAACCTAGCACAAGCATGTAAATTTTGGCTGTCCCTCGGCTACAATGCTCTGGGAGGAATGTGGTCATTGATCATGGGGGGGACCTGGTGCAGAGAAAGCAGTTTGATGTATGAAGAAACTAGATGGTCATCTCAGTCATTCCACAAACTGCATCAGATACTGTTAAGACAAGTCAGCACATATCTGCTCTGCTTCATCTGTTGGGTTTTCATTATATTGACTTTTTAAATCATGGAGAGGAAGGTTGAACATGCGATTTTATTGGGCGGGTTGAGGTATTAATGAGATGCAAATCCATGGAAATAAGCTACTCACCACTCCAGGGTAAGGTTGTGAACTTGCCGTCTGGAGACGCTTGTGTCATAAATTGGGAGAGATTTCCTTGATGTTAAGCATTTGATCTACTTTACTCTTGTCCTATTTAACCATCTCACATTCCAACAATCTGGACACCACCAGGAGAGGAAAGTTCTACCCACAGGCACCATGTCCATTATTCAGTATCAGACACACTCTCCACATTACTCAGCATCACCATCAGATAAAAAGAACGTGAGAATTAACTCCCATTTGGAATGGGTTTTAGCCTACTTCCTAAATTGAAGCCACATGGTAATGAGGTGTTCCTTATTTGGGAAGCTCATTATTTAGAAAGGTGATAAAGTCGGATGGTACAAAATACTCGAAAAATTGCACTGGATGCCTTTCTGAGAAACCAGCTACTTTTCACGTTGTCAGACATAACTGGGGCAGATTTACATTGCATCTTCCCCTATGTAATTTTAATGCAATGATTGAGGCAGAAAGCAACACTAAGAATACAATTGGCCTGTGTTGCTTTGATTGCATTTCCACCAAATGCATTAGAATTAGTAGAAAATATCTGGATTAAGAACCCTCAAATTCTTACTAAAAGATGGTCAAAAGGAGCTCATGTATAATAAAGGAATATAAATCATAAAAGGGTGCAGAGTTCCAGTTCATATCTGGAGATGTTTGTTTCCAACAGACATGATTTCTAAATAACAATGCAGAACTGATGGTTTTCAATATTACAATAAAATTTACTTCTGCACCTCATAGTTAGTGTGACTATCTCAATCTACTAATTCAGCAGAAGAGGATAGCCTAGGAATACATAGAGTATTAATAGACACATGGCACAGGAGATGACTTCCACCAGGCAGCAGCAGATACAGTTCATCTGAATGAGCTGAATTGTCATATCAGAAGTAACACATGGGAAGTGTTTTTGGATCCTTGGAGAATCTATGACAGTTGATGCCACTCAGTCAGGAGGACAGTTAGACATTAATGTTGCACTACCTCTGATCACCAATGGTCCACAGTGGGCAGAGAAAAAAAATTAATTGAAGTAAGTGGAAATGAAAATCCTGAAGGATGCATAACAATAGCTGATCAAATTCCATTAGCCATATGCCAAGGCCAAAGGTGAAAGCTCGGCCTACTACCCTCAACTTCAGATATTCACTCACTCTCCAGATATTCACAGGTCTCAGTCATTGAGATCTACATCACAGCAATCTACATCACTCCATCGAGTCCATGCCTGTCAAAAACAGCCACCTCAATTATTAAAATGTCATTTTCCAATACTTAAACCACAACCTTATATACCTTGGCATTGCAACGATACATCTAAATACTTCTTAAACGTAATGAGGATTTCTGCCCCTCCCACTCTTACAGGCAACGAGATCCAGATTCCCATCATCTTTTTTTGTTTTTTTTCCTCACAGCTCCTCTATCCTCCTACCTCTAGCTGTAAATCTATGCCCCATGGGCATTGATCCCCTACCAAATGGATAAGTTCTTTCCTGACTACCTTGTCTGTGTTTCTCATAATTGTATACATCTCAATCAGGACCCCTCTGTTTCCCCTATACAAGGAAAACAATCCAGTCTATCTAGTCTTTCTTCGTAACAGTTTCTTCACTCTACAGCCCAGGCAATATCTTGGTAAATCTCCTCTGTTCCGTCTCCAAAGCAATCACTTCCCTCCTATAATGTGGATTCCAAAACTACACACAACACTACAGCCGTGGCTTAATCCACTTTTCTTAACATTCCAGGATAACCTCCATAGATTCCCCACAGTGTGGAAACAGGCTATTCAGCCCAACGAGTCCACACCAACCCTCTGAAAAGCATCCCACCTAGACCCAACCACCCACACTATCCCTGTAATCCTGAATTTCGCATGCTTAACACACCTAACCTACACATCCCTGAACACTATGTGTAATTTAGCACATCTGACTTGCACATCTTTGGACTGTGGGAGGAAATCAGAATGCCTAGCAGAAACCCATGCAGATGCTGGGAGAATGTGCAAACTCCACATAGACAATCGTCCAAGGTCCATGGTACTGTGAGGCAGCAGTGCTAACCATTGCAGCTCCATGCCACCCCTTCATCTTCAACTCTGTGCCTTGGCTAATAAAGTCAAGTATCCCATTTGATTTAACTACTTTCTGATGGAAATCATTCACCACTAAATTACAAGTTATGGCTCTCATGGCACTGTGGTAGTGTGCCTGCCTCTGAGTCGGAAGACATGAGTTCAAGTCCCACTGTTCTGGATGTCTGACATAACATACCTGAATAGGATGTTTAAAATAAACAATCTAAGTTCAGAGATAACTGAAGATGTGTTCTGGAGAATACAATATTGGACAGCATTTTCCTGTTGGCAGTAGGACCCTGATGAGACAGCCACACGAGTGATGCAACACAACTGCCAAATAACTTTTGGACAAGCAGACTGCAAATTGACAACCTTCGTTTTGCACCATTCTATGAGGAAGAGTGAATGTGCCCCCAATGCTGCAAGTCCTACCAGAAGTCTTTCAATGATGTCAGACTAGCAATCCAATCTCCAGGTCTGAGCACTGCCAAGACAAATAGACAAGCACAGGGGGAACCACAACATGGAGGCACCATCAGTTGTCTGTATGGAACCTATAAAATAGAAGCCAAAGCTCATTGGACCAATCACAGATTAGGTTGTATCCTTGGGATATGAAGAGTCCATTTCAAATGGCCCCTTGGTGTGCCATTGAAATTATATCTTTTTTGATTTTTTTTGTAATTACCGGTAAACTGAGACTAACAGGGTATTAATTCAAGGTACTATGGATTTCTATTTGCTGCAGTAATGATAGATTACAGAAAGTGAGAAATGAGGAATGATCAACAATGAATGTGGCAATTAAATAGCACTGTTTGTAAAAGTAAATTACTTTGTATCTTTGAATCTGTGCTATGTAAAACTGAAGTGATTACTTATTAATTAATGTGATTTTGAACTTCAAAAGCCAGAGATGCAAACTCTAGGTTAGCAAGTGTGGCATCTGTAATTGATAAGCTGTTGGATTGTTTCAAAGAAATGACTAAAAAGCAATCTTCAATAGTAATAACCAATCCATTTGAAATGGATTTTCAAATTTCAAACTGTCTTATAAGCTCAGAAAGTTTCTTACTTCCTTCTTCATGGTATTTTTCCCAAGGCTTTTCACTTTCTCTCATCTGAAATCTTCTACTGTCAGTGTAATAGCCAAAAGGAAGATGCTGAATGAAAAAAAAACTTTGAAGAGGGAAAACATTAAGACACTAAAATCTGAAATCTTGACCAAAATGTAGACTGTTAACTAGTGACCAAGCTGAGTCAAAGTGTTTGGGACAGAATCATGGCTAAAATACATAAAATTCTTCTAGCTATCTTTTTAGTTTCAATAGGACTGTTGACTTCATGTGGAGCCTATTCTGAATGAATAAGACATAGGCTGAAATATGAAATCTAATTACTCCCAATACAAATGTTGATATTGTCAGGACAGTGAGACAGTTTTTAATTTTTTTTTCCTCATCAATACACATCCCTTCTTTCCTGAAACTATTGATTATTTTTTGGCTACATTTCCTCAAGTATTGGTAACATTGTCCAAATGGCCACTATGCTTGTACGTGTCTGGACTTGGATGAAATCTCAGCAGGTTGTTAGGCTGCGGGGTAATGCTACAGCTGAGTCCACTTCTGAATGTCCAGATGCACGATCCCTGTAGGTAGTAATTAGGAGAATGAAACCTAGGCAATTTATTTTTCTTAACTCGGGTCAATTGCAGCTTCCCTACTGCTACCCTGATTGGAAACAATTAACTCATGACAGACTGGCATTGCACCTGTGACCTCTTGATCCTTTTGCCGACTCACTTATGAAACCAGAAAAATCATCAGAGAAAACCTATGATTGCATCTAATAGTTTCCTAGCCAGTTATTTAGACAGGAAGTGATTAGTTATGAGCGTGTTCTCTGTTAGACAGGACACCCAAAATATCTGTTCTGAGATTGACTTCTCTAAGGGGATGTTAAGATTATATAGCAAGTTTCCACTGATGCAAGAAATAAAATTGATAACAAATACTTTCTGAAACAACTAACAGGTAGTAAATTGCTGCTGTAACAAGAAAGACCAGATCATTGAGGCTTAGAACACTTCACAGAGTTGTTTGTGATGTACTGTAACCTTCACAAAGGTGATGATTTGGTTTATAACTATGTATCACACTGTAATTTGTTCTTCAGATCAATGAATTGTTTCTTCTCCACCCCATTTTTCTCTTTCCATTATTTAGAGGCTAAAGTGGATTTGCTATGGTCCTGACATCCCACAATAAATTATTAGACTATAATAAGTTGCTGACAAAGTTTCATAATTTATATTGATGTTTCAGAAGCCTGAAATGATGTTACTGAACAAAAACAAATCATTGAAACTAACTATTTGCCTTAGTTATAATATCCTTGCTATATGGTCGAGTATGGTAGACTACCAACAAAAAGTAAATGGAGGTGAAATTTTCAGAGTAGGGTCATGAGATCCCAAATTCCCATGCCTTTTCCCTGGTCCCAATGTTTTTATTCCGTCTGGAATTAGCCCATCTAAAGTGGGCTCTTCATACCCTAAGGATACAACCTAATCTGTGATTGGTCCAATGAGCTTTGGCTTCTATTTTATAGGTTCCATATAGACAACTGATGATGCCTTCATGTAGTGGTGCCCTCCACGCTTGTCTATTTGCCTTGGCAGTGCTCAGATCTGGAGATTGGATTGCTAGTCTGACATCATTGAAAGACTTCTGGTCGGACTTGCAGTATTGGGGGCACACTCACTCTGTAAATTAAGTATGCATTAGGAAATATACTTACATCCTGATGCGGCTGATTTCATTGTGGGGATAATTATCTATCATTGCCACCCTGCCATAATTTTAGTGGCATTGGAGCAACTTCTAAATAATTTGTCTTTCACACAATTTGTGAACCATAGTCTGGAATCAGCATCTCTTTCCCACCACGTACCCATGTTTTTTTACATTCCATCCAGTCCCCATTCCCTTTCAACAGACTTCCACGTTGTTTATGCCCATTATCCAGTTTGCACCATAGGATCAATGAACCAAATAAGAACAAAGGCAAGTCATGTAATGAGTTGGAAAGAAACCATTCATCATCTTCTTTTAAGAAAAATCCATTGCTTTCACTCAGAGATGGTAATCAGACAGATCCATTATAAGTAACAGTATACTGCCCCATATTTATTTCACCCTTAATTTTGTCCTCTAACATGCAGAAATTGAAGCAAACAGTTACAAGAAAGAAAAACTTCTTATAAGTTCAAAGATATCCATCAATAAAACCACAAACTTTATTTACACCTGTGAAAACTGGCTCCCTGCTAGGCTAAACCATTAATGTTTCTTGGAGCTCAACCCAACATTTGTAATGGGACTATCTGAAGAAGAAGAATCTGTCAATACAGTTCAGCAGTGCACTAAGAAATGAAGTCTAAAATTGTAATGAAAATATTCATTGAGAGAGAAAAATCAGAACAGTATCAAAGTAGACATGTTTACATCATAATATCTGACTGCACTATTACATATTGTAGTGTTCTGATGTAGAAGATGTGAGGTGTATAGATTTCTTCTTAATGAACTGTTTTCAATTGTAGTATTCTTATCCTTGTTTAGAAACCCCCGCATTACCTTGCCCCTCACAATCTCTTATCAGTTCCTTCAGACCTAGAACTCCTTGAGATATCTGCTCCATACTGAGTCTGATCTCCTGTGCACCTCTGACTTTAATTATTAATCAAATTGTTGCCGTACATTCATCTGTCATGGTTTTTAGTTTTGAAATTCCCTTTGTAAATCTATATTTCTCTCAAGTTCTCTTTCCTCTTAAGATGCTCCTTAAAATTATATCTGATTATTCTTCAGTCATCTGTCCTAATATTTCCTTATGTGGCTTTGTATAACTGATACTCCTGTGATGTGCCATTCTTTGTAAATATTGGCTTTATTAATTTTTCTGATTTTAATTACCACTAAAATTCCATGACGTGGAGTGTGCAACTAAATTGTTTTACTGTTCACTGATAAAATAAATCTATATACTACACATGCAGATGTCAAACAAGGTAAACTACATCTGGATCTACTTAACTGCACGCATGCTAATATATATCCTGTTATTAAATGCCCTGTTCGGATGTTCAGGGGAAAAAATACTAGTTCAAACCATCTCCAAATTGATAGTAGTAGGAAAAAGGTTAGCAATCTCCAGGCAGGTTGCCTAAATTATAATTAAAACTAATCTGCAAAAATAATTTCCTCCTAAGGCTGCGTATGATATTGTTGAAGAAATAATTCCATTTTGAGTAACTTCTCCAATTGTCCTGTTCATTATTTGAAGTATTGCATATGTGAGATAACATCCATTTTTTGTAAGTTAAACCCTGAATAGATTTTGTTTAAAGCAGAATAATTGATTAAAATTTAAAAAAAGACTTTTAAAATCAATGTTTTCTTGTGTGGGGTAGATGGGATGTCATTTATTGCCATCCATTGTTACACTTGAGATGTTGGTGGTGACTTGCCTTCTTAAACCATTACAGTTCAGATGATACAGTTTCACTCACAGTGGTATTTGAGAGGGAATTCCAGGGTTTTGACAGCGAAGGAGCAATGATATCGTCCCAAGTTAGTGTAGTGTGTGATGTAAACCATCGGATTGTTCTCAGTTGAAAGAGGTTGTTCAGCCCACTGGATCCACAGCAGCTTTCTGAATTAGCATAATGACTGAGTGTAAATTATTTGCTTTATTCCCATAATTCTGAACATTGTTTCAATTTGAATAGTCTTTGAATGCCCTCTTAAATACCTCAATTGAACTTCCCTCTACATACTTCAGACAGTGCATTCCACACCTTAACTGCTGGGTGGAAAATGCGTTTTTCTTATATCACATTTGTCACTTTTGCAAACTACCTTGTATCTGTACCCTTTAGTGCTCGATCCATTTATGAGAGAGAACAGATTATTCCTACCTATACAGTTTCACCTTCTCCAAACAGGGGTTTCTCTGTTGTGAAGATAGTTATCATTTAATTTGGTCTGTGAGACTCCTTAAGGGAAGAGCTGATGGATATATGGGTTAATTGGGAATAAATCAGCAGTTTATATACAGGAGCTAATGATCAATTGGATGAAAGGGATTTTGTGGTGCAGCAGTAATGTCCCTATGTCTGGACCAGGAGGCCTGGGTTTCAATACCCACATGCTTCAGAGGTGTATAATGACAGCTCTGAACAGATTGATTTTTTTTAATCAGTGGGGTGGGTTTTCCGGAGTGCAGTCAACTGAAGCAAGTATTGACTTGAACACTTTAAATATCATTATTCTCTAGTTTATAGCATTGGTGGCAGGGGATGGCTAAATCCAAATGTAACATTTCAGATTATGTTACTGACACCTGTTTTCTGAAAATGAGCCCTATGACTGGCAGAAAAATTAAGTTACAATGTGGCCTGGGTCACCCCTTTATCAAAGGGGAAATTTGATACGGCCTTAGCACTTTTTCAGAACTGGAACCTCATGATTAAAATGGAAATAAATGTTTGGACAAATTGTTAATTTTCATGGATAACATTTATCAAAAGAATGAGCTGTTGAACACGTATAAGACCTGGGCAAATTTTAACAAATTTTGAAAGACTGAGAATGGCACTATGGATGGATACAGAATGAATTCAGCAGATTGCATGCAAGCTGCAGAAACTTCATTTAAAAATTGCCCAAGCTGTGCTGCCAACCACATTATTGAATGTGCCAAAGTATTAATGAGGACGGTCTTCTCGTTTTGATGGGAGTTAAATTTGCGATCAATGTACCAGAGTCAGAAACACCAAATGAATTGCCAGAAAAGCAATTCTTTTCAACAGCATTTACAACACAAAGTGGGTATTTGATTATACAACTGAAAATGGAGGATACTAATTGGCTAGATACACTAGATACAGGTTGCAGGCAACAGTACAAAATTGGTAATGATAGAAATAAGGACTGATATGTTGCTGATAATTTTGAGAAGTGAAAAGAATTTGATATTTACAAAATGCAAATCCCAGAAATTCTTAAGAGTGAAACCAATATTTCAGGTGCAATTCAAAGAACCAACATGACACAAACTATTCCAAATGGTATAATAAAATGTTTTAAGCAAAATATAAAATGGAAGATGAGGATGGAGATACAGGTCAAAGAGAGAGCATTACATTGGTTATAATTTTCTGACAGGTAATAAAAGTATTATTGGTAACCTTATAATGTGAATGTGTGTCTACACTATGTAGAATAGACAGATTAAAATGCTACCTCGGCTTTGAGTGAAGAAAAGGGGATGAAGTTAAAGAATTTTAATAGTTCTACCAGTTTCAGATTGTGGTGATAACACTCCAAAGCTTTTGAGAAGCATAGTTATTTCTTGTAAATTTGCACAAATCAATAATTTTAGCAATATGCAAGTAGTACCCAGTGAAATACCCTTGCTATCAATTAGGTGATTGAAGAGGAAAGTACAGATGAAACTGGATTAAGAAAACAGCAAAGGATGGAGATGGGAAGTGCATGGGGGTTATAGAGTGAAGCTGGATTTGAAGGGGATGGTGAGGCTGCAAAGCATGAGAAACATCTATAAATTTGTGAACAAAAGATTGATCAGCTAATTGGGAGCCAAGAATATTTCAAATTATTGAGGGAATGAATTAATTGAAAATTAATGTAGAATCTCTAGCTCAAGACTGCATAAATTCAAAAGCTGAGTTATGCAGAAAAATATAGTGGATGTTATTGTCATGAACAATTGCTGAATTTAATTTCAGCTGAGATATAAGATGCAATAAAATGTGTGCTAATTGCCTGGTTAAAACCTTCTACCTTTGTGCATATGTAATAGAAATGAGTTACCTATCTATTGGAAAGCAGGTTTAGGGTCACTTGTTTTCATATATATATATATAGTTAGTTATTTAGGAAAAAAAAGACAACTGTTTGCTTGTGCCAATTTTAGTGCTGTGGTGTCGAAAACATGAATGTTTTTTGGATATTGTGGCTTCAAGGTTAATAGAGGGATAATAACTAAGGATATTGGTGAATTCTGTTCCTGTGTGAGTCCAAATGCCCAATATATGAACTGAAATATGGAGGTATTGTTTAAACATGACTGCAGCACCTGATGAGCAAGTTAATGAGAATGAAAAAGGAGTCTCTGAAATTCAGAAAGTAGCCCACAAATCAAAATGTAATTCTCCAGAACATATTGTGAAGAGCACTTTAACAAGAAAAGACATGGGCAGTGCCAATTCAATTTCTGATTAATTAAACTCCAAGATATTAATATTGATGGATAAAAAGTCATAATGCCATCAAATGACAAGGGGAAATGATTTGATGCTCTCCTACTGGAGATGGTCATTGTCTGGCACGTGTGGTATAAATGTTAGTTGTCACTTACCAGAAAAACCCTGAATGTTGTCCAGGTATTCTCCATGAACTGCTTCAGTACTTCTTTGTTTCATTTATGAGATGTGAGTGTTGCTGGCTGAACCAGCCTTTATTGTCCATCCTTAATTGCCATTGAATTGATTAGTTTGCAAGGACATCTCCGAGGGCAGTCAAGAGTTGAACAGATTGCTGAGTGTCTGGGGTCACATAGGAAGATAAGATTTGCAGGTTTCTCTGACCCTGGATGTACACATTGTAGACAGTGAGCCCAGATCATTCCTACTCTGCATGACAAAAAAGTACTTCTTTACATTCCTCCTTCATCTCTTTCCCAAAGTTTTAAATCCATGTCCACTACTCCTTACAATTAGCTAATGGGAAGCATTTTTTCTTGTCTACCTTGTCTGTGTGATAACTTTGTATACGTTCATGGAATTTCTGTATGCCTTTTAGTTTTGCTGATATTATTGAGTCATCAGTATGTTCAATTCTCCATTAAATCCCATTTTGCCTACCTTTTCTGCTAGCCTCTTTAATTCTTGTTTGGAGGCAATTCCTATCATCCTCACTCTTTGCCATTCCTCCCAAGTTTGCCATTATGGGCAATTTCAAACTGTACTTTTTGTGGTTATGCGTCGAAGCTGAATATCTAACTATACAATTCAGTTTTTATACTGAACTGATTGGAACAAGCGTTGAGGTTTACTAAGTAAAAGCAGCAAACATGAAACTGATTTATAAATGATTCTCTTCTTTGGTCTTTTTTAGTATGAATACAATATGCAATTACCAGTATTTTAATTATCATTGTTATTAGTATTATTATTAAGATGCTTCTACATCTTAGATCTCTTCCTGATGGCTCGCAACTCAATGGGTGAGGGTGTGAGATCAACTCAGCATCTCCAAGGAGAGATCCAGGTACCTTCATGACCCGAAAGCCAAGATGCAAAACCTGAAAAAGACTATAATTAAGAAAGTGACAATTCCTACAATCTGGACTCACAGCATAAAAACAATGAAACAATCTAGAAAACTGAGATTATTACTTCCGAAGGATCTTAATGAAGTTTTGTAGAGATCTTACAAACACGCACCAAACATTGAAGAAATTTTATCGTAACTTACCAAAGCCCCCTCAGTGCAGAAGATGATTACTAGGATGTGAAGCAGGATGAAAGCAGTAGTTTTCTGACTACATTCTGGATGCCATCTGGGAGATACAGATGGTTGCGCATGCTGTTTGGCAGTTCCACTGCTCCAAAAGAGTATCAACTCAAACAGCACGAGATAATTAATGATCTTTCTTTAATGGACACTACTGTGGGTGATCTATTATAGTTATGGCTGTGAGGATTCAAAGAAAGAAGCTACTACAGGACAAAATCAGAATCTGCTGCAAGGGATAGAGCTCAACAGATGAACCTGAGGCTGAACAAAAAAGAAGATGCAATTGACATGCCTGAATTTCAGTACCTAGGTACATACATTATCCTGAACCTGACAAAGTAAAGCCATAGAACAGATGCAAACATCAATGGATGTGAAAGTATTATACTGGTTTGTTGGACTCATTAACTATCTTGAAAAGTTCTCATCAAATTTGGCACCAGAGTATTAACCTCCATAGAACAAAAAGCAGATCTCATTAGAATTAAACAACTGATAGCAATTATGCCAATGATGAGGTGTTTCAGTGTCAACAGTGAAATCACCTTTCAGTGTAACACCAGTGAGACAGGACTTGGAGCAATTCTTATGCAGCAAGGTCAACTAGTTGAATTTGTGTCCATGGCATTAATGTAAGCTGAAAGATTCTATGCTCAGATTGAGAGAAAGTAGACCAGTAATTGCCAATGCTAATGAGCATTTTAATCATTATCTGTTGAGGAGAGACAAAGTGACATCAAAATCTATCCACAAGACACTTCAAATCTTCTTCGCACTATTGGCAAAAGATATTATTTAATTTACAGGGATATGATCTGAACATGCCATGCAAGCAAGGAAAACCAGTGTACATTATTTACAGTGTTGACAGCAGCACATCCTACAAAAAATGGTGAGGATGTTACAACAGTGTGAAATCTACCAGAATCAATGAAAAGCAACATTTCAACAGGCTCTAGAAGTCACCAACACAGCAGAGATATTGAATCTGAAAGACAAGCATCTTGCACAAAGCAAAACAATTATGTAATAAGACTCAACTCTCCATGTGCCACAAGAAATAGTGACTCAAGGATGACCTGAAAACATCAAAAACACACTTTGTTTCCATAAGATTGTTGGAAATAGAGATGAGATGATAACTCAAGATGATCTCCCATGCAAAGGAAATAGTGTGATATGTGGAAGGAAATAAGTAAAGAAATGTTGAAGTGCATCCTGCAAAACATTGATTTGAGTCTGAGGCAAGTAAGAGATATGCTATTGGCCAAATTTGAGCAATGAGATTAAAGATCACATAAGCCATGGCAGTGTTTGTGATGAATGCCAAACGAAGCAAGTTTAAAAAGCTGCTTATGATATATCCCATCTCAGACATACAATGGTTAAAGCTTGGAGTAGTCCTCTTTACTATCACAGGAACTAATTCTCTTCTCATGATTGATTATTTTAACTGCTAGATGATAGACTGGTTAATGTCAATGACCACCAGTGTTTGAAAGTATGCGCAAGTCATAAAGTCATACAACATGGAAATAGACCCCTCAGTCTAACTCATTTGCACTGACCAGATATCCCAATCTGACCATTTGCCAGCATTTGGCCCATATCCCTCTAACCTCTACCCATCCAAATTCATTTTAAATGTCACAATTGTACCCCTCCACCAATTCCTTTGGCAGTTCATTCCTTCTGTGTGAAAAAGCTACCCCTCAGAATCTTTTTAAATCTTTGCCCTCTCATCTTAAACCTATGCCCTCTAGGTTTGGACTCCTCTACCCAAAAGAGGAGCTTGGCTATTCACCCTATCCATGCCCCTCATGATTTTATAAACTTCTATAAGGTTACCCTTCAGACTCCTGACAACATTCTAGATATTGTGTTGACTGACAATGAGCTACAGTCATGCGTGAAGTATTCAGCCACTTTACAAGGTATCAGAAATTCAACACCATACAACTCCATACTAACTTCAATCAAATGGAATAGCTAAAGCAGCAGTGAAATTTGCCCAAGGGATCATAAATAAATAAATCTGTGAAATCCAGCACAGATATGTGAAAAATCCTTAAGTGGCTGTATGCACCTATTGAAGGCATGGAAATAATCTAATTCAAAGACTTATGTCAAGCCACAACCACACTATTGAAGGAACAAGTAGTGACTGGCCTTTGTGACAAAATCAAGGTGAAATCACAGAAAACCAAATTTCACTTTCACTCCAGCAATGACTTGGCAATTTTAAGTCAGTTCAAATGTTTTATACTCTTGACAAAAGTCAGCTCATGTGGTTATGAGACCTGTGTAGAGCAGTTTTCATTTCAATCCTATGTAATAAATCTGCATAGCCAAACAAATCGTCCCAAACACACAAATCTATATACAACTAGAGAATTGTTGCTTTCCAGCAGGCAGTGGATCAGGAGGAAACGACCTCGCCCCCTGCACAATATACAGATTGACCATCAGTACCAGAGATCCACCATCTTCTAATGGTGGAAATGGATCCGTATCAAAAACTACCACAACACCAGACCTTGCCAAAGCAATGACACAACCTGGGGAAGGATATCAAAGTAATTGTTATAGCTGCTAAGGTTTCTGGTGGCGGGAAGGTTTCCCAACTGAGTGAGTAGACCATACAGAGGGCATGCAAGGCTCATAGGATAGAAGGTAAGGTGAGAGTGAGTGAGGGAAGATGTAGTAGACAATAGTGAGACTAATAGAACATGATACTAGTGGTGTAGGGGCAGATATAGACTGAGTGTAAGGTATTAGAGAGAAAGAGAGAATGGTGGCAATTACATTGCAGAATGGAGAAGATCATTGTGTTTTTCCTAGAGTGCTGCACTTTCCTCTAGATGATAGTGATTGCTTTAACCTGGGTGGCAACTTCGGACCAGGCTGGCATTGTCCAGTGTCATGGCCTCCAACACTAGTCCTGGGGAAAGAGGAAGTTGCTCCTCTGCACCAGCCAATCCAGCAAGACCTCCAGGTCTCTTCCGCAGAGTGTGGTGCCGATTTTCCCTGTAGGCCATGTTGAGGCAAATAGTCAGGAACTGGGCAGGGCAGCCCTAGGCTGGTGGTGCTTGTCTGGGGGCACACCAGGCTTTTAAAGATAAGGAAGGTGGTTAATTCCAGGATATCCCAGCCATGAGAAATTATGATAAAATGGGACTGGAATTGGACATGAGGGAAGAATAGGGGCAAGGTAGATAGTTCATGAGGTATGTTTAGTGAGATATGATGAGAACTCACAAGACCATGTGATGCAAAAACATTCTAAAAAAAACTAAAAGTGACTTGAATTTACATTTGTTTGGCTAAGATTCAGCCCAATGTTTTTTTAGTCAAATATAGATAATTTATGACATCCTTTGCAATGCCCTTGCTGCAATACAACTGTTATTCTCAAATATACCACAGGAAATATATGCACACTCTCCCCCAAAAGACAATCAACCTTCCTGTCAATTGAATCTCCAACTATTGAAGGCTGCTCAGCTCAGCAGTCTTTCACTATTTCACAGCAGAATGTTCCTTCCAAAGTAGGCAGGATGTTTAATTGATAACATCAACTATCTTATTCGTAATAACCTTGAGCTATAGATGTCTAGGTGACAAATTCTTTGGTTAAACCATGATATTAGGCACTCCTCAACATTACCTGTATGTTTTATACTCCTTCAGTAATTTCTATCACGTTTATCTGTTGGCTATGCTGTCAAGAGCTTTATCACCAACTTTTCTTTAGCTGGACACTTTTAAGTTCCTGACTTGTTACCAACTCTGTTTGCTATTGTCAAAAGCTAAGGCCATTTATATCAAGCGAATTAACATACAGCAATCCGTTCTCATCAATTACTCCAACTTGATGCCCCATGTGATATCACAGTGAAGCAAAAGCTTTGGAACATATGTCTAGTCATACAGTCATAGAGACATACAGCACGGAAATAGACCATTCGGTCCAACTCGTCCGTTCCGACCAGATATCCTAAATTAATCTAGTCTCATTGGCCAGTACTTGGTGTATATCCCTCTAAACCTTTCCCATTCATATACCTATCCAGATATCTTTTAAATGTTGCAATTATACCAACCTCTGCCACTTCCTCTGGCAGCTCACTCCAATCACGCACCACCCACTGTGTGAAAAAGTTGCCCCTTAGGTTCCTTTTAAATCTTTCCCCTCTTGCCTTAAGCCTGTGTCCTCTAGTTTTGGACTTGCCCATTCTGGGGAAAAGGCCTTGGTTATTCACCCTATCCATGCCCCTCATGGTTTTATTAATCTTTGTAAGATCATCCCTCTGCCTCTGATGCTCCAGAGAAATCAGCCCCAGCCAATTCAGCCTCTTCTTATAGCTCGAATCCTTTAACCGTGGCAACACCTTTGTAAAAGTATCTGAATCCTTTCAAGGTTCCCAACATCCTTCCCATCCACCACAGGAACTGACATAACCACAGGAAATTACATCACCAGCCCAAAGAAACCCAAACACATAAATAGAAAGAGGGTCACTAACACCAGTGCTTCACCGACGGCTCACTGATGATGTTACCTAGTATGGTGACGAAACATCTGAAAATGAACCTTCCAGCTCAGTGAGCAAACTTGGATCCAAATCCTCAACCTGAGTTACAAATCTTCTCAAAACCAGCATCCTTCCTATAGCAGAGAGACCAGAAATGCACGCAGTATTCCAAAAGTGACCTCCCAATTCCTATGCTCAATGCACTAACTAACAAAGGCAAGTGTACCAAACAACTTTTTGCCTATCCTGTCTACCTGCGAGTCCTCTTTCAAGTAACTGTGAATTTGTACTCCAAGGTATTTTAGTTCAGCAACACTCCCCAGGACCTTACCATTAAGTGTATACGTCATGCACTGATTTGCCTTTCCAAAATGCAGCACTTATTCACAGGTAACTCTTAGCTCACTGCCTTTGTATTCAGTGACAGATGAAACCATCCTGCAGCCATTTAGTCAATGACATACCTTGTTTAATTTAAACAATTAATTCCATTGGATTAAATAACTTTTGCAAATGTCAACCATAAGTCTTGATTGCAAGGATGATTCAGTCAGTCCACAAAACATGTTTCTTATGAGTCAATTTAATATTTTGAAGGTGTGCAAAATGAATATCATACCCTAGGGAGACTAGATCAATAGGGCAACAGGAAGCACAGTGCAGATAAGGCGCTTTTGTACTTAACTGCTCCATTACAGGATAAGAAAACAATGTCATTGTCAATCTGCAAGAAGAAACCTCACCATTATCATATTAACTATAATTACCCAATAATCAACTATTCATCAGGGATTAACCCGATAGGTTAGTTTATTTTAATCACAGAAGTTTTGTTCTTTCATAAGTTGCAAGTGTCACTGGCAAGGCCATCATTTGTTGACCTTCCCGAAATTGGCCTCGATTTGAATAAATTATTAGTCTTGCAGAGGACAGTTAGAGCATTGTAAAGATCTTATCTTTTCATTGTTTTATGTTTTTGGCAGTGGCCTGAAACGGAATAGGACAGGTTTAAAAGCCAAGGCTTGTTGAAAGATTGCTGTACATTTCAAAAATACCTGACACTCATTATAAGTGTTATTTACACAGCTGTTGGTTCAAGGAGTGGGGAAAGCTGAGTTACAGATGAGCTATGCGCTATCGTAGGCTTGGTCAGAAACAGATAGTTGATTGATCTGCGAAATGGTGACCAGCTATCAATGACAAAAACTTTCTACCTGCCAACAACTATGTGATTAGCTCCCAGGTAGCTGAACAGCATCAGTTGTGAATATTTGGGACAGGAGGCATCAGATCCCTGGATGGGAAGGAGCTGTTTATCTTCTGCAGTGAACAGCATCTCATGTTTGAAGATAGCCAGTTTCTCCCCCTCATCAATCAATGTGAGGCCTGACTTTTACTAACAGATCCGAAATCCTTATAAGTGTAAACCAGCCATCTTGTGCCTTCTGTAAACAATTGCACGTTTCTCAGCAAGAAAGATCAAGAAGCAGGGTTCTGATCGAAGAAAGGATTACCTCAGAAAACTCTGTGGAGAGAGACCACAAATCACCACCACAGCCTTTCTCTTTCCACAGTCTTTCTCTCTCCCAAGGAAATTGTTGCATCTGCATAAGCATGTAGGGTAGGGAATTTTTATTAAGTTTTAAAGTATTAACGAGTGGAATCATATATCAACAGTTCAGAGCTGTTTATTTGTGATCAGAATCTATTTGTTTGTAACAAATAGTCATTTTTGTTAAGTATGCTTTCTGTCAACTTGAGTCGAAAAGACAGATAACTTTGTATCTGCATCCTTTTAACATACAGTCATAGAGTCATAGAGATGTACAGCATGGAAACAGACACTTCGATCCAACCAGATATCCCAACCCAATCAAGTGCCACTTGCCAGCGCCCGGCCCATATCCCTCCAAACCCTTCCTATTCATAAACCCATCCAAATGCCTCTTAAATGTTGCAATTGTACCAGCCTCCACAACATCCTCTGGCTGCTCATTCCATACATGTATCACCCTCTGCATGAAAAAGTTGCCCCTTAGGTCTCTTTTATATCTTTCCCCTCTCACCCTAAACCTATGCCCTCTAGTTCTGGACTCCCCGACCCCAGGGAAAAGACTTTGTCTATTTATCCTATCCATGCCCCTCATGATTTTATAAACCTCTATAAGGTCACCCCTCA
>NC_057711.1:65996310-66002500 GCF_004010195.1 Chiloscyllium plagiosum
TGGGGATTTATCCACCTTTAACTGTTTCAAGTCATCCAGCACTTCCTCCTCTGTAATCTGGACATTTTGCAAGATGTCACCATCTATTTCCCTACAGTCTATATCTTCCATATCCTTTTCCACAGTAAATACTGATGCAAAATATTCGTTTAGTATCTCCCCCAGTTTGTGTGGCTCCACACAAAGGCCGCCTTGCTGATCTTTGAGGGGCCCTATTCTCTCCCCAGTTACCCTTTTGTCCTTAATATATTTGTAAAAGCCCTTTGGATTCTCCTTAATTCTATTTGCCAAAGCTATCTCATGTCCCCGTTTTGCCCTCCTGATTTCCCTCTTAAGTATACTCCGACTTTCTTTATATTCTTTTAAGGATTCATTCGATCTATCTTGTCTATACCTGACATATGCTTCCATCTTTTTCTTAACTAATCCCTCAATTTCTTTAGTCATCCAGCATTTCCTATACCCTACCAGTCTTCCCTTTCACCCTGACAGGAATATACTTTCTCTGGATTCTTGCTATCTCATTTCTGAAGGCTTTCCATTTTCCAGCCATCCCTTTACCTGTGAACATCTGCCCCAATCAGCTTTCGAAAGTTCTTGCCTTATAACGTCAAAATTGGCCTTTCTCCAATTTAGAACTTCAACTTTTAGATCTGGTCTATTCTTTTCCATCACTATTTTAAATCTAATGGAATTATGGTCACTGGCCCCAAAGTGCTCCCCCACTGACACCTCAGCCACCTGCTCTGCCTTATTTCCCAAGAGTAGGTCAAGTTTTGCATCCTCTCTCATAGGTACATCCACATACTGAATCAGAAAATTGTCTTGTACACACTTCAGAAATTCCTCTCCATCTAAACCTTTGACACTATGGCAGTCCCAGTCTATGTGTGGAAAGTTAAAATCCCCAACCATAACTATTCTATTATTCTTACAGATAGCTGAGAACTCCTTACAAGTTTGTTTCTCAATTTCCCGCTGACTAATGGGGGGTCTATAATACAATCCCAATAAGGTGATCATCCCTTTCTTATTCCTCAGTTCCACCCAAATAACTTCCCTGGATGTATTTCCGGGAATATCCCCCCTCAGCACAGCTGTAATGCTATCCCTTCTCAAAAATGCCACTCCTCCTCCTCCTCTTGCCTCCCTTTCTATCTTTCCTGTAGCATCTGTATCCTGGAACATTAAGCTGCCTGTCCTGCCCATCCCTGAGCCATGTTTCTGTAATTGCTATGATAACCATGCCCTGAGTTCATCTGCCTTCCCTGTTAGGCCCCTTGCATTGAAATAAATGCAGTTTTTTTATTAGTCCTACCTTGTCCCTGCCTGCCCTGACTGTTTGACTCACTTCTGTTCTCAACTGTACCAGTCTCAGATTGATCTCTTTCCTCACTATCTCCCAGGGTCCCCCCACCCCGCCACCTTACTAGTTTAAATCCTCCCAAGCAGTTCTAGCAAATTTCCCTGCCAGTATATTAGTCCCCTTCCAATTTAGGTGCAATCCGTCCTTCGTGTACAGGGTCACATCTACCCCAAAAGAAAGTCGAATGATCCAAAAATGTGAATCCTTCTCCCATACACCAGCTCCTCAGCCATGCATTCACCTGCTCTGTCCTCCTATCCCTGCCCTCACTAGCTCGTAGCACTGGGAGTAATCTAGAGGACCTCCTTTTTAAATTTCTGCCTAACATCTTTAACTTTTGTTGTGACTCTGGGAATAGCAGGGGTTGATTTCCAACTTGCTATCCCATTGAGCTATAACAGAATTAACCATGTGTTGTGGACCTGAAGTTTCCTCATTCAGATGAAGTAAGAATGGCAGATGTCCTTCCCTAAAGGAAATGATTAAACTAGATTGTTATCAAAACCGATCAGTGTTAGTTTATTGGTAGTCACTGTCATTGAGACTAGCTTTCAATTCCAGATTTGAGCCCAAGGTCCCACAGTAGCTTATTATTGTTATCGGCATCATGACCTTGGGTCTCTGTATTACCAGTCCAGTGAAGTTACCACTATAGCTAGTGATTTGTGTGCGTGTGTAGCTTGCCTTTGGAGAAATGCACAAATAAATATTGATGGGGTCTTGCAGTATGAGGATAGGCTGCCAACATCATCAAAGATCCACCATACCCTTCTAATGCTCTCTTACAACTTCTCTTGTCAGGCAGAAGATACAGAAGCTTGAACACAGGCACCAGCGGGTTCAGGAACAGTTTCTTCCCAGCAGTTATTAAACTGATGAATGGACTCGTTAACTTCAATTAATGCTGACCTTGCTAATGTTGATCCTCCCAAGCGCATGCCCTGTCCAATGTAACTTGTAATGCCTCTAAGTTTTTTTTTCACCCTATGAACTGTATGTCCTTGCTTACTGTGATCTGCCTGTACTGCTCATAAACAAAGCTTTTCACTGTACTTAGGTTCATGTGTCGATAAAGAAATCAAATCAAATCAAATCAAATATGAACTACATTTGAGGGGCATTCTTCAATGACTGCAAATATATTCATTAAGCAAACTTGGTCCATCGTGGTCCATAATTAGCTCTCTGGTCATACCAGGGCATTTTCAATAATGGATTAATTTCCATTACTGATATTTCTGGAGATCTCCCTCAAATCCATTCACACACCCCTCATCTTTCTAATTGACATGCATCCCTTGATAACATCACCAGTAGACACTGGGTCAATTTTCACATTGATCTGATCTCAGCTGATGTTATTACTGGGCAAATCAGATCCCAGACTATTGTATAAGGTAACTTGGTAGATCATGTTTTGTTTAAATGAGGTGGTCTCTCACATAATGCACAACAATGTTGCAGATTTTGTTTTAATAATAAACAGAAAAGTATATTAAGAAAAAGAAAATAAGTTGAAACAGAATAATTCAGACCTTAAATTCAGAATAATTCAGACCTTACTGAAAATACTAGCTTAAAGGTTTTGAAACACAATCACATTAATTACAAAAACACTCCTTTACAAATCCCTAAAATATGGCTGTAATGTCCCCAAAGGTACTCCTTGTTCAGTAATCATATCCAGAAATCCCCTTCTTTAACATCTTGACAGACATACAGCATCTGAGGAGCAGGAGAATCGACATTTCAGGCATAAGTCCTTCATCAGGAATGAGGCTCGTGAGCCAAGGGGGCTGTGAGATAAATGGGAGGTGGGTGGGACTGGAGGGAAGGTAGGTCAAAGTGCGATAGGTAGATGAAGATGGGGGTGAAGGTGATAGGTCAGAGAGGAGGGTGGAGCAAATAGATGGGAAGGAAGTTGGACAGGTAGAACAGGTCAATAAGGCAGTGCCAAGTTGCAAGATTGGATCTTGGATAAAATGGTGGGGGGAGAGGAAATGAGGAAACTGGTGGAATCCATATTGATCCCATATGGTTGGAGGATCCCACAGAGGGTGGTACGTGTATGGAATGAGCTGCCAGAGGAAGTGGTGGAGGCTGGTACAATTGCAACATTTAAGAGACATTTGGATGGGTATATGAATAGGAAGGGTTTGGAGGGATATGGGCTGGGTGATGGCAGGTGGGACTAGATTGGGTTGGGATATCTGGTCGGCATGGATGGGTTGGACCGAAGGGTCTGTTTCCTACTGTACATCTCTATGACTCTATGACTCTATGAGGCATCCTTCCTCCAGGCATTGGGTGGTAAGGATTTGGCGATGGAGGAGGCCCAGGACCCGTATGTCCTTGGGGAAGTGGGAGGGGGAGTTAAAGAGTTCAGCCACGGGGCAGTGGGATTGTTCTGGAGATGTTCTCCCCATCCTGCCTCCCCAATATAGAGGAGACCACATTGGGAGCAACGCATACAGTAGATGATGGGTGCAGGTAAAAATGTGGATGTGGAAGGCTCCTTTGGGTCCTTGGACGGAGGTGAGGGGGGAGGTGTGGGCACAGGGTTTGCAATACCTGCGGGTGGCAGGGTAAAGTACCCGGAGGGCAGGATAGGTTGGTGGGGGCTGTGGACCTGACGAGAGAGTTGCAGAGGAAATAGTCTTTATGGAGCACAGACAGGGGTGTTGATGAAAATATATACTGGTGGGGGGTCTGTTTGAAGGTGACAGAAATGGCGGATGATGATGCGATGTATCCACAGGTTGGTGGGGTGGAAAGTGCGGACAAGGGGGATTCTGTGTTGTTCTAGTCAGAGGGGTGGGGTGTGAGGGCAGAGGTGTGGGATGTGGATGAGATGCACTGGAGGGTATCATCGACCACGTGGGAGGGGAAATTGCAGTCTTTGAAGAAGGAGGCTATCTGGTGTGTTCTGTGGTGGAATTGGTCCTTCGGGGAGTACGCAGCAATTTTCCCTCCCATGTGGTCGATAATGCCCTCCAGCACATCTCATCCACTTCCTGCACTTCCATCATCGAATTCAACCCCTCCGACTGCAACAAGGACAGACCCCACCCCAGTACTCACTTTCTACCCAACCAACCTCTGGATACATAGCATCTTCCTCCGCCATTTCCGTCACCTTCAAACAGACCCCACCACCAGTGATACATTTCCCTCCCCACCTCTATCTACGTTCCATAAAGACCATTCCCTCTGCGGCTGTCTTTTCAGATCCACGCACCCCACCAACCCACCCTCCCCTTCTGGCACTTGCCCTTAACACTGCAGGAATTGCAAAATCTGCACCCACCCGTCCCCCTCACCTCCATCCAAGGCCCCAAAGGAGCCTTCCACATCTATCAAGATTTCACCTGCACTTCCACACATGTCATTTACTTTATCCATTGCTCCTGATGCAGTCTCCTCTACACTGGGGAGACAGGATGCCTATTTGTGGAATGCTGAACAGAATATCTCCAGGACACCTACACATACCAACCACACTGCCCCTTGGCCGAAAACTTTAACTCCCCCTCCCACTACGCCTAGGACATGTGGGTCCTGGGCCTCCTCCATCACCAAACCCTTACCACCAACACCTGGAGGAAGACGCCTCATCTTCCGCCTTGGGACCCTCCAACCAAATGGCATCAAAGTGGACTTTACCAGTTTCCTCATTTTCCCTCCCCATACCTTATCCCAGACCCAATCTTCCATCTTGGCACCGCCCTCTTGACCTGTTCTACCCCTCTATCTTCCTTCCCACCTATCTGTTCGACCTTCCTTTCAGACCAATCACCTTCACTCCCACCTTCATCTACATATCTCATTCTCACCTACCTTCCCCCCAGCCCCACCCCCTCCCATTATCTCTCAGCCTCCTTGGTCCATGAGCCTCATTCCTGATGAAAGGCTTATGCCTGAAACGCTGATTGTCCTGCTCCTCAGATTCTGCCTGACCAGCTGTACTTTTCCAGCATCACACTCTCAACTCTGATCTCCAGCATCTGCAGTCCTCACTTTCTCCCAGGTTTAAGTCAACTTCAACTCAGTCTAGAAAACTGATATCTTCATTCTGGATCAATCATACGCCTGAGATTAGGACTTTCCATCATCAAATAATCTCTTCAGGGTTTTATCCAAACATTTCACTTTTAGAATATCACTAACTTCTTAATCTAAGGTAACCTTGTATTAACAAACCTAACCATGTTTTCAGTTCCTCAGGAGTAATTTTACATTGGAAAATATCTGCAGGACTGCCTAAAACTAAAAGTAAAACTCAAAACGTTTTCTCTCCGAGCTATAGGCATTGTTCCTAAATTTAAAAATCAGTACAAATAACTTCAAATGGAAACCCTGACCGACAATCATTTACCTCGTTGTTGTGGTTCTGTTCGCCGAGCTGGAAGTTTTTGTTGCAAACGTTTCGTCCCCTGGCTTGGCGACATCATCAGTACTTGGGAGCCTCCTGCGAAGCGCTTCTTTGATGTTTCCTCCGGTGTTTATAGTGGTCTGTCCCTGCCGCTTCCGGTTGTCAGTTTCAGCTGTCCGCTGTAGTGGTTGGTATATTGGGTCCAGGTCGATGTGTTTGTTGATGGAGTTTGTGGATGAATGCCATGCCTCTAGGAATTCCCTGGCTGTTCTCTGTCTGGCTTGCCCTATGATAGTAGTGTTGTCCCAGTCGAATTCATGTTGCTTGTTGTCTGCGTGTGTGGCTACTAAGGATAGCTGGTCGTGTCGTTTCGTGGCTAGTTGATGTTCATGTACTGCGACCCCTAGGACTCATAACAGCACACAAACCAACAGCCACACTCAGACAACAAC
>NC_057711.1:66003175-66039794 GCF_004010195.1 Chiloscyllium plagiosum
AAACACTATATAGGACAAACAGGGAGACAGCTAACAATCCGCATACATGAACATCAACTAGCCACGAAACGACACGACCAGCTATCCTTAGTAGCCACACACGCAGACAACAAGCAACATGAATTCGACTGGGACAACACTACTATCATAGGGCAAGCCAGACAGAGAACAGCCAGGCATGGCATTCATCCACAAACTCCATCAACAAACACATCGACCTGGACCCAATATACCAACCACTACAGCGGACAGCTGAAACTGACAACCGGAAGCGGCAGGGACAGACCACTATAAACACTGGAGGAAACATCAAAGAAGCGCTTCGCAGGAGGCTCCCAAGCACTGATGATGTCGCCTAGCCAGGGGACGAAACGTTTGCAACAAAAACTTCCAGCTTGGCGAACAGAACCACAACAACGAGCACCCGAGCTACAAATCTTCGCACAAATCATTTACCTCACTAGGTTGTAAACGCTCCAATGGTAAATAAAAAACCATTACATTTGAAATTTAGCCTTCAAAATTACCATGGCGATAGAAAAATTCAAATTACTTATTTATTTGCTCAGAAATAGAGGAGATACCTATACAGCACTAATCCAGACACGACACACACATGATACAAAAATATATATAAATCAGAGTCTACATCACAACATTATGATTGTAAGGGTCAAATTGCACAAAGAGCATAGAATGCAATATGGGTAGTGAGACTTGCATTTTGATATTAGTAAGAATGTTGTGATGTAGACTCTGATTTATGTATATTTTTGTAAGTGCTATCAGCCTTTTTGTTCAATATTTGCTCTTACAAGCATGTGAATAGAGATGTGAATTTAGGACATTCAAACTGGTTTTGCCTTTCAATAAGAGCATTTCCAAAGTGTATTTCAATTTGCTTAACTTCTTTTATTAAACTGGGATTTCTTCTAGCATTCAGAAAACAAAAGCTATTATCTTCACCTCTGCCAAAAGCACCTTATTCTTACCCCTGATTCAAGCTAGATTGTGAACTATTTCCATGGAATAGTCATGCATCATTTCCGCAAACTTACTCAGAAGAATGTTTGGAAAGAATTTAGAAAGTTTGAAGTCAGATGAGATCAAGGTGATGGTCTGAAAGTGTGTTCTCAAGGTGACTTCCTTTTTAAATTTTGATGGTTGATGGATGAGCAAGGCAATATATTGTGGTGCACTTAAATTTGTTATAATTTTCTTTCCTCTACAGATGGTGTTTTTCTCAGAATAAATAAGTCTGATTTATTTCTACTATTTTTGTGGAAAGGTTTGCCTACTAACAGGTTTTCAGTGCATAATGATAGATTAAGATCATCTCCATAGAAAATATAAAAAGGTCTTCATATAGAAATTCTTGTAAGTGTGACCCTTACAGTCAAAATACTCTTGCAATAAGAAATCTGTGTGTGTTAGATATAATAAAGATAGTGAGTGATTAACCATACACAGGCAACAAATCTTTGGGAGGGTTTGAGTACAGGCTTTTGCAGTCACAATCAAATTGGTACAACACATGGACTTCATGGGAAATGTTCATGTCATTGGACTAGTAATCCAAACATTCATGCTAATCCTCTGGGGACATGGTTCCAAATCACACATTAATGGAAGATGCCTTGCCACTAAATCTTATGCTTTTTTATTCCTCTTAGTAGACAGGTAGGAGGCTGTAAGGGATCCTTCTATACCCATCACAAATTCACCTGCACCTCCACACACATCATTTACTGCATCTGCTGCACCCGATGTGGCCTCCTCTACATTGGGGAGACAGGTCGCCTACTTGCGGAACGTTCCAGAGAACACCTCTGGGACATCTGCACCAACCAATCCAATCGCCCCGTGGCTGAACACTTTAATTCCCCCTCCCACTCCGCCAAGGACATGCAGGTCCATCTTCCGCCTAGGAACCCTCCAACCACAAGGGACGAATGCAGATTTCTCCAACTTCCTCATTTTCCCTCCCCCCACCTTATCTCAGTTTCAATCCTCGGACTCAGCACCACCTTCATGACCTGCAATCTTCTTCCCAACCTCTCCGCCCCCACCCCCTCTCCAGCCTATCACCCTCACCTTAACCTCCTTCCACCTATCGCATTCCCAACTCTCCTCCCCCAAGTCCCTCCTCCCTACCTTTTATCTTAGCCTGCTTGGCACACCTTCCTCATTCCTGAAGAAGGGCTTATGCCCGAAATGTCGATTCTCCTGCTCCTTGGATGTTGCCTGACCTGCTGCGCTTTTCCAGCAATACTTTTTCAGCTCCAGGCAGGAGGCTGGAAGAACACAGCAAGCCAGGCAGCATCAGAAGGTGCAGAAGTCGACGTTTTGGGTGTAACCCTTCTTCAGGACTAAGGGTGGGTATGGGGGGAGCTGCAGATAAAGCGGGAGGCAGGGGCGGGGGGATGACGTGGTGACAGATGAAGATAGGTAGAGGGTACTACCTGGTTGGTCAATGGAAGGAATTAACCTGGGATGGGAAGGGGCTGGGAAGGGAGTCAAGGGATGGGGAGGGAAAATATTTGAAATTGGAGAACTCAACGTTGTTTCCTCTGGGCTGTAGGGTGCCCAGGCAGAAGGTAAGGTGTTGTTCCTCCAGTAGGAACTGTAGTTTGTTTTGGCAATGGAGGAGGTCAAGGATGGTCATGTCGGAAAGGTTGGGGGTTGGGGGAATTGAAATGGGCAGTGACTGGGAGGTCCGGTCAGTCCCTGCAGACCTGGCTCCGATGCTCAGTGAACCGTTCCCTAAGTTTACATTCGGTCTACCCGATGTAGAGAAGACCACATCGTGAGCACCTGATGTAGTGAACTAGGTTGGAAGAGAGGCAAGTGAGCCTCTGTCTCACCTGGAAGGACTGTTTGGGACCCTTGATGGAGGTGAAAAGGTGGTGTACTGGCAGGTTTTGCATCTTTTCTGGTTGTAGCAGAAGGTACCTGGGAGTTTGGTGCAAGGGGTGGCGTGGACCAAGGACTGTCAGAGAGAATGGTCCTTGTGGAAGGCAGAGAGGGATGGGGAAGGGAAGATGTTCTTGGTGGTGGGTTTAGTTGGAGTTGGCAGAAGTGTTTGACGATGATGCGTTGCATGCAGACTAGTGAGGTGGTAGGTGAGGATAAGGTGTCTCTGATGTACTGCATTGGAGGGGGTTTAGAGCAGTGGAGTGGGGAATGGAGGTGGTGTGGTGAAGGGCTATCTGAATGATGGAAGGATAAAAAGTGCATTGTTCAAATAGATGGACATCTGGGAAGCTCACGAGTGGAATGTTTCCTTGTCCGAGCAGATGTGGCAGAGAAGGAGAAATTGGGAGAATGGAATCGACTTCTTGCAGGATACTGGGTGGAAGGAGGTGTAGTCCAAGTGATTATGGGAGTCTGTAGGTTTACAGTAAATACCCAACTGGAGACTGTCGCCGGAGATGGAAATGATGAGGTCAAGAAAGGGGAGGAAGGTGTCTGAGATGGACCAAGTTAAATTGAGTGCAGGCTGGAAGCTGTGGGTGAAGTTGATGAACTGCTTCATTTCAGCCTGAGTGCAGGACACTGCACCGATGCAGTCATCGATGTAATGACGGAAGAGTTGGGGCACAGTGCCTGTGTAGGTACTTAAGGGGGACTGTTTGATATAGCCAACAAAGAGACAGGTGTAGCTGGGGCCCATCTGGGTGCCCATGGCCACCCCCTTGATTAGGAGAAAATGGGAGGAGTTAAAGGGAAAGTTATTGTGGGTGATGACCAGTTCAGCGAGGTAAAGGAGGGTATTGGTAGAGGGGCACTGGATGGGTCTGTTCGAGAGGAAGTGGATGAGGGCCTGGAGGTCGTTATTGTGGGGTATGAACATGTATAAGGACTGCACGTCCATAGTGAAGAGAAAGCGCTGTGGGTAGGGGAACTGGAAGTAGTTAAAGATTTGGATGGCCTGGTTAGTGTCATGGATGTAGGTGGGAAGTACCTGAACTAAGGGGGAGAGAATGGAGTCACGAGATGAGTTCAGTGGGACAGGAGCATGCCGAGACAATAGGTTGGCTGGGGTAGTGGGGCTTGTGCATCCTGGGGAGCAGGTAGAACTGGGCAGTGCAGATCTGAGGGACTATGAGTTTGAGATCACCAGAGGCAATGACGGCACTGATGGTGCCTTGGATTTGGGCATGATGGGTTGGGGTGGGGTTGTGGGCAAGGGGAGTTAGGATGCGGCATCAGAGAGTTGGCGTTCAGCTTCTGTGATATAGAGGTCCATCCTCCAGACTGCCACCGTTGTCAGTGGGTTTGATGATTATTCAAGGGTCATTGCAGAGCGAGTGCAGTGCACTGGGTTGCAGTGGGTGAGGGAGGTCGCCGATGTCATGTCGGCAGCCTGCATGAAGAATTCTAGGGCAGATACAGGCCTTCAGGTGGTGACCAAACGGAGGAGGAAGGTTGGAGGTGGGAGAGGGGGTTGTCCGAGGGAGGTTGGGAGTTTATGCCAAAGAAGAAGGCATGGAAGTGTTTGTGATGGAAGAAGAGCTCTACATCGTGGCGGATCTTGAATTCATTGAGGCGGGGGCAGAGGGGTACAACCATGAGCCCCATGCTGAGGACAGACCGTTCAGCCTCAGAGAGTTTGAGGTCTGGGGGATGGTGAATATGTGGCAGGGCTCAAGGGTGGGGTTTTGGGGGAGACGCAGGGTGGCTGGTAGGCAGGAGGGGATAAGGGTGATGGCACGTGATGGGTGAGAGTTGGATTTGGTGTGGTCGGGGGAGTGGATATGGGGGAGAAGGGGATTAGGAGGGGGGGTTTGTGGTTGTGGGAAGCGGTGCTGGGAGAGATGTGAAGAGGGAGAAGTGGAGGGGTAAGGTGCAGTGTGGGGGGGGGGATGGGTAAGGCGGAGAGCTAGTGTACTTGCTGGCTTCAGGTTGGTAGTAGGACTCAGGGGTGACCCTAGGAAATGTAGTCCAAACTTGCTTGCAGAGTAGGTGGAGCCAGAGGTAGAGGTGGAAGCTGGAGGCAAGTCTCTAACCTTTTTATTCTTCCTGTCATAATTGACATATTCACATTTTTCCACAATCTGCTCCATTTGCCAAATCATTGCCCATTCACAAAACTTAAATATACATTTTCAGCCAGTTTATGTACTCCGCACAGCTTACTTTCCTGTCTATCTTTGTGACATCAATAAATTTTGTAAACATACCTTTAGAAATTTCACCCATTTCATTTATATCATTTGTAAAATATTGAGGGCCCAGCACTGGCACCATGTGGTACATCTTGCCAGGCAGAAAATGATCCATTTATGCCTCCGCTCCATTTCCTGTTAACTAGCCAATCTTTTATCCATGCTCAAATGTTATTCCTTAACCATGCATCTTCACTTCTATAATAATCTTACTAACCGCACATAAGGCTTCTTAATAAGATAGCCCATGGTGTTATGCTAGCATGAATACAGGATTGGTTAGTTATTAGAAGACAGATAGTTCAGTTAAGGATTTGCCCATTTTCAGAGTGGATACCTATAAATAGTGGAGTGCCATAGGTATATGCTGGGTTCACAAGTACTTAAAGTATACATCAATGACTGAAAGAAGTGAATGCAATGTCACGACACATGTGGATGACACAAACGTAAGTGGAAAGGCAAGTAGTGATGATGACACATATAGTCTATAGAGAAATATAAACAGGATAAGTTCATGAGCAAAGATGTGGTACAGTTTGAGTTGGCTCCATCATGCAGTAAAAGCAATTGCTGGTCTGGGCCTGTAGCAGCTACAGAGAAAATCAGCAAAAAGAAAAACCTACTTAATCTTATTCTCCCAAATCTATGTTGCAGATAGATCTACTTATGACAGTGTTGATATATGTGCCCACTGCACAGCCCTTATGGGTACAAAGTCCTACCAGGTTAGATGAGATTAATTTAGAATGGATCCAGTAGCTCAAACTGGGCATCTAATGATATCAATCCAATAACACTCAATAACCTCAACACCATCCAGAAAAACGCATCCAGCTTGATAAAAACTGAAAGAATTGCAGATGCTGTAAATCAGAAACAAAAACAGAAATTGCTAGAAAAGTTCAGCAGGTCTGGCAGCATCTGTGGAGAGAAATCAACATTAACGTTTTGGGACGAGTGTCCTCTCCTCAAAGGTCTCTTGAAGGGTCACTCGAGCCGAAGCATTAACTCTGACTTCTCTTCGCAGGTGCTGCCAGATCTGCTGAGCTTTCTCAGCAATTTCTGTTTTTGTAAAGCAGCCAGCTTGATTGGTGTCCCAACCATTACCGCCATTATACACTTCCTATACTGACTGGCATACCATGGTAACATCATCTCACCCCTTACAATGGCAATTGAGATACAATGACTTATCCCTAAAACAATATTTGAAAAGATACACTGCAGAAACTTGCCAAAATTGTTTCAACAGCAACTTCAAAACCTGTAATTTCTCCTACTGGGAAGAACAAGAATAGGCACATGAAACATGATCTCTTTTAAGATCTACTCTTGATACATTATTTGACGGTGTCAAAATACTTCTTAACAGCATTTTGGGTGCATTTTCAGGTGAAGGACTCCAGCAGTTCAAGAAAGCAGGTCACCATATTACTTCCAAGGGCAATTAGGTTTGGGCAATACAGGATGGCTGTCATGTCCCCACATCATATAAATGAATGGAAAAAAAAAGCACTGACAAATGAGACAAAATGAAATGTTACCTGACTTAAAAGCTAAGGGATGCAGAACTAGATTTGTTGCTATAACATCAGAAAGTGAAATACCTATTAAAAATGATTGACAAAAAGCTGAAAATGCTGTAATTGTGAAATACATTGTTAAACTTACTATTATTAATCTACAGTTGTAGAGAATATAAGCAGTGCTGTACTGGCTATGCCTAATTTTAGTACTACCTCCTGTGAATAATTTCCATTTAGATTTCACTTTGCTTTTTCATAAAATCATCTCACTCTTTTTCAAATAAAACAGATAATAGAACTTTCACTTTGAAATAAATGTAATGCTATTTAGCAATGACCTATTCAACCATTATAGTACCAAAGCATTTTTCTGAAGGTTGCACGGCACTCATCATACCATTTTTATACTACTGTAGGAGAAAGAGCCCTGGATATAAAGTTTCCACAAAATAAACTAAATACAAAAATCATTCAGAACCTGCCATTGTCAGGAAATATAGTTAAATTGGCATCTGGATGTCCCTGAGTTTTTATAATGCAACATTAACAAGATGTGTACCAGTGTTGAATATGTGCTGAAAGGCTCAGGGATACTTTCTGAATGAATAATATAGTTACAGTGCTGAAAACATACAGAGCTGAATATATACTATTCAAAGTCATTTTCAATGCACTTTTGATTTGCAGTTATTAGCTGAAGGTTTCAATATTGTGATTTAAAAGTGATTTTTGAGTTTGCAAGTTATAGAAAGAATGTCAAAGAGAGCAAATGGAAAAAATATTGACTGTGAACCCATTTGTGATTGAAAAAGAAGAATTCCCAACTAACCTTCTTAACGGATCACTGGCATTATTATCATACAATTGAAGTACCCATGCTCACAATGCAGAATTGATGAGAATTATGGTTTCTGTAAACTGAGTTAATTAAATAGATTAAATAGACTGTTAGATGCTGCTATTATCAATAGTGCCTTTAGTCTTATGTTGAATTGATGTTAAATGGAAGGTGTGATCTTAGAAGAACCATTCCTTGATTGATGCATGTTTATTTGATTAAACATTTGTAGCTTTTTTCATAGATGCTTCAGGGTGTTTTGTTCTATATGTCAATATTTAATGAAAAGGAGACATATAGAATGGTGGAGCAGGGGCTGACTGGTGTGCTCCTATTTTCTATGCTTCTTTGTTTCTATGAAACTATTAGCTATACAGCCAACTCAACTTTCTTTGCTAATCCTTTCATCTTGCCGAAATGTTTCAAGGCTGCTCATAAATTTAAAAATTTAAAACCGTTAATTTATAGGGGTTGGTGAGGTTGTAGAGGACATTGGTGAAGCCACTTTTCAAGTATTGTGCACAGTTCTGCTCCCTTTCCTATAGGAAGGATATTATTAAATTGGAGAGGGTTTAGAATGGACTTATTAGGATATTGCTGGGACCAGAGGGTTTGAGTTATAAGGAGAGTCTGAGATATTTTTTAACTGGAGAGTAGGAAATTGAGAGGTGACCTTATAGAGGTTTATTAAGTCATGAGGGGTATAAATAAGGTGAATAGAAAGGGTCTTTCCTAGGGTGGGGTGGGGGTGTGAGTTAAACTATGGGGCCTATTTTTAAGGTATAATGAGAAAGATTTAAAAGGGACCTGAGGGGCAACATTTTGACTCGGAAGGTGGTTCATCTGTAGAATGAACTGCCGGAAGAACTGATAGATGCAGGTACAGTTACAATACTTAAAAGACACTTGGACAAGTACGTGAATAGGAATGGTTTAGAGGGATATAGGCCAAGCGCAGCCAAGTGGGATTAGTTTAGTTTGGGAAACTTGGTTGGCATGTTCGAGTTGGACTGATGGGTCCATTTCCATTCTGTCTGACTCTATGACCCTGTTTGTAGAGTCTGGAAATAAATGATTTGTGAAGTTATAAATGCCAACATTTACAAAGATAGATGCAATACATTCATTATAAAAGAAATAAAATGAACATTTTTTTAAAAAGCATGATAATCATACATAACCATATTCTCAATATAGATCTCGCTTCCCTTTTTAAAGAGCTAGATACATTTCTGCTAGCTGTTCATTCAGATCAGTGCATTATTCTACATTGGTTTGAGTCAGAAAATGTGTCAACAATAACTTGAAATGAAAATATTGTTCGTGAGAGTAAGTTAAAAGGACTGACATCCATTGCCAGATCAGGTCAGTTGAGGGGGTTTGATATGAAAGGGCTCAATTTAATGTCAGTGGTAAGAATCTTGCCCATTGGATGGAAAACTAGTAGGAGACCAGCATTGTCTTCATTGAGGAAGGCCTTTTGGAATTAAGTGCTCTTACTGAGTCAGTATCTGGGCTGGCATCTATCTATTGTCGGCAGTGCCACAGGAGGCAGTAATGAAACCACAAGAGATTTGGGATTGATGAGAGAGAGCTGGGTCATAAATGAGACAGTATGAGAAAATGGTGTTTCTGAGACCTTTCCCCTTTATCAATGGTGTATCTGTGTTACAAATACAAAGTTCTTGTGTTTGTTATGTTTTGGTTCTGTGTTTGAGTTAAAATGGAGTAGTCTGAATCCTGATTTAGAGCAAACCTGAGTAACATGCTTGATATGGGGACAAGCCCAGATTATTTTCCTGGGAAGAAAATACAATATTTTCACACCTGTATTCAATTGCAAGAGTATCTTTGCTGATTCTGATGAAAACAGCTCTTGTGTGGGACAGTGATAGTGTTCTTTCCTGTGAGCCAGGAAACATAGGTTCAAGTGTCACTTGCTCCAGAGGAGTATAATAACATTTCTTAATAGGTTAATTAGAAAAATATCTGTTGACTCTGGTTTGAGTACTACTGCCAGGAACAATGTCAGGCATATTATTTCAGATTTCTAGCAACTGCAGTATTTTGCTTTTATGTTAGGAACATGAGGTTTTGAAAATAGTTATACTCTAAACTGTCAGGTGTCATCATCAGTGCTATCAAACGACACTTGTTCAACAATAACCTGCTCAGTGATGGCCCAGTTTGGGTTCCGTCAGGGTCACTCAGCTCCTGACCTTGGTTCAAACATGGATAAAAGAGCTGAATTCCAGAAGTGAGGTGAGAGTAACAGCCCTTGACATCAAGGCTGCATTCAACCGAATGTAGCATCAAGAAGTCCCAGCAAAACTGAAATCAATGGGTATCAAGGGGCAAACTCTCCATTGGCTAGAGGCATACCTGACACATAGCAAAATGGCCATGGTTGTTGAAGGTCAGTCATCTTAGCTCCAGGACATCTCTGCATGAGTCCCTCAGGGTAGTGTCCTAGGCCCAACCATTTTCAGCTGTTTCATCAATGACCTTCCCTCCATCATAAGGTCAGAATTGGGGGTGTTCACTGATGATTGCACAATGTTCAGCACCATTCATGACTCTTCAGATACTGAAGCAGTTCATGTTCAACTAAAGCAAGAACTGGACAATATCCAGGCTTGAGCTGACAAGTGGCAAGTAACATTTGCATCACACAAATGTCAGGCTATGACCATCACCAATAAGAGACAATCTAAACCCTGCAACCCCCCATCCCCACTTTGGCATTCAATGGTGTTACCATCACTGAATCCCCACCATCAACATCCTGGAGGTAATCATTCACCAGAAATTCAACTGGACTCACCACATAAATACAGTGACTACAAGAGCAGGTCAGAAGTTAGGAATACTATGGCAAGTAACTCACCTCCTGAATCCTCAAAGCCTGTCCACCATTTACAAGACACAAATCAGGACTGTGATGGAATACTCTCCACTTGCCTGGATGAGTGCAGCTTCAACAACGCGCAAGAAGCTTGACACCATCCAGAACTAAGCAGTCACTTGATTGGCATTACATCCACAAGCATCCACTCCCTCCATCACTGCAGCTCAGCAGTGCTAGCCATCTACTGCGGAAATTCACCAAAGATGCTCAGACAGCACCTTCCAAACCCATGATCACTTCCAAATAGAAAGACAAGAAAAGCTGATATATGGGAACACCACAACCTTGAAGTTCCCCTCCAAAACACTTGCCATCCTGACTTGTTCCTTCACTGTTGCTGGGTCAAAATTCCTTTCTTAATGGCATTATGGGTCAACGCACAACCGGTGCACTGCAGAACATCACCACCTTCTCAAGGTCAAGTAGGGACGGGCAATAAATGCTGGCCAGCCAGTGACACCCATATCCGACAAAATGAATAAAATAAAACTTTTTTAAAACTTCAAGATAGAATGGAGTTGGCAACGGGAATCTAAAAGGTAGTAGATAAGCATTTCTATCTGACTCATGTCCAGAGACTGAGAATAACTTTGGGTGGATACCTACAGAATGAAGCGTTCTACTTAAATAAAAGAATAAAATATAATTGCTGGTGGAGATTTTTGATCAGTTTAAGAAAAAAAAGGAATCTTTTCTCTCACTTAGAATACAAATTGGCTACTGAATAATGTTTAACAAATTTTGCTTTTAGCTTGTTTATCCTAGTAAAAGTCACAAAACTCAAATCTTGTATGATTTTTGCAGTCAATCACTAAAAATTCAAATGTTATTTGAAAATATATCGATAGGGATCGCAAATGAATGCAGCAAATGAATGGCACCCACTGGCAGGCAATGTCACTTTTGCCTTCACTTGACTTGTTGCTCTTTCCCAGGATTCTTTATTCTTTCATAGCATGTGGTATCACCGGTAAAACAAACATTTTGTTTCTCATCTCTAATTGTCCTTACTGATTGGCTGAGAGATATAGTGGTTTCTTGAGTCTGCTCTGATCAAAAACACCTATCTATTCTAATCCCATTTTCCAACTTAATATGCCTTGGCACCACAAGTGCTAAATACTTCTTAAATATTATGAGATTTCTGTCTCTAACACCCTTACCATCAAAGAGTTCCAGATTCATACCTAGGCTTGGACATTTCATAGGGTAGTAAACTTTATTGCTGGAGTCACACTTAGGCCAGATCAGATAAAGATGGCAGCTTTCCTTCCTTAAAGGCCATTAGGGAACCAGATATGTGCTGACATCAACCAATGATTGTTGCCATGGTCACCATTACTGAGACTAGCCTCACATACATCTGAGTTTAAGATTAAATTTCATGGAAGAAACAAAGATTAGACATGAAACATTCATGGTTATGAGAACAGATGTAAGAAAAATATAAACAAAAATATTCAAAACTATGCCCAAACATTAAAACATTAGCCAGCCAACAGAGGCTGTTGAATAATTATAAATTTGATGCCATGCCTTATAGATGAGACCTACTTGGAGAAACATAATTTACTCTCAGTGTACTAACTGGCTTATCATCTCAAGTGAGCTCCACCTCTGCTGTTTTTGTGTGTTGTCTGTGCCACATGTTTAACACAGATCACCTTCAACAGAAATGGTGCAGCTTAAAAAAGCTCTGGGTTTCAGCGCATTAAGAGAATTAGCTGGTGTGAAAATGAAAGGAACAAATATCCAGCTGGAACTTCGGATTTTCAGATCTAAAAAAAGTGGAAGAAGCAGAAAAAGAGAAATAAAGGAAAACAGGTGTCTGAAATTTCAAATTGTTAGATCAGTTAAAATGGCTATGCATTTTCTAATCATTGCAGCAGTGGAAATGAAAGGAGATATAAACTGGATATTTTTTCAATGTCAGCAACAAAGCTAAGAAATAGCTATGGAGCTCATTAAAAAGCCTGAGCAAATTAGAATAGAAACCTTGTTATCCATGCTGCACATAGAGTATACTCTAAGTTGTATAGGTGAAAGTGAGGACTGCAGATGCTGGAGATTAGAGTCGAGAGTCTGGTGCTAGAAAAGCACAGCAGGTCAGGCAGCATCCGAGGAGCAGGAAATCGACGTTTCAGGCAAAAGAAGGACTTTTCTACCATACACTCTCTACTATAAATTGTATTGCAGCCTAGATCTCCCTGAAAAGCAAAAAAAGACAGGCAAGAGAGATTTTGCAATCTTTGAAGACAAACTTTAATCTCCACAAAATAGTTACTTATCATAAGTGTTTCTTATTCCATGTCAGAGCACAAAGAGAATGGGTCAGTATGTGACTACATTAATAAATCTAGCTAAATCCTCTTGATTTGGACAATAGAAAGATGATCTCATCACAGAGAGGCATAAGAAATACTGCCAAAGGAACAAATCTGTTCAGAGAGGAAAAACTCATTCTCAGGCAAGTTTTCAACCCATGCAGAAGCACTGTCAATCATATTTCTACACATGGAACTCTTTCTGGTGAAGTTCATCTCAGCGGCAGACCGCTGCAGCATCAGTCAAGAACAGTTCTAGCTATCCCAGCCTGACTGACAAGATAGAAGAGTTGGAAAAGGAGGGTGGAATCAAGGAAGTGATAACTTCTGCACACTGGTTTAGCAGCATGATAGCAGTGAAAAAAACTGGAAACTTGCAAGTATACATAGATCCAGAGGATCTCAATGAAGCTTCAAATAAGCTCACCATGTCATGCTCACCATTGAAGAACATTTGTCACAATTTGCCAAAGGATTGGTCTTTACTATCCTCGATGTGAAGGGTTTACTGGTAATTGTAGCAGGACAAAACCAGTAGTTTTCTAACTACACTCTGGATGCTATTCGGGAGATACGGACAATTGCACATGCCTTTTGGCAGTTCCACTGCTCTGGAAGAGTATCAATGCAGACAGCAGTGAGTTAGTGATTATCCTGGCGTGGAAGCTACTGTGGATGATTTATTAGTCTATAAATGTGTAGACATCATAAACAAAAATCAGAATTGAATGTGACTGCTAGAGAAAGCTTGCTAGATGAATTTGAAGTTGAACACGAAAATGATGCAGTTGAATATTCCTGAACTGTAATACATAGATTATCTACTGACAGCAAAAATGAGTTTACCCAAAAGCTGACAAGATGAGAACTGTATGTGAAATGCAATGATCAATAGATGTGAAAGCAGTGATGAAGTCACCTTGCAGTATGATCTCAATAAATAGGACTTGGAGAAACTCTGATTAAAAACAAAAGAACTGCGGGTGCTCTAAATCAGAAACAAAAACAGAAATTGCTGGAAAATCTCAACACATCTGGCAGCATCTGTGGAGAGAAATCAGGGTTAACATTTCGGGTTGATTGACCCCTCCTCAGAAATCCTCAATCACTTGACCTGAAACATTAACTATGATTTCTCTCCACAGATGCTTCCAGACCTGCTGAGAATTTTCAGCCATTTCTGTTCTGTTGGAGGAACTCTTATTCAACCATGGTAACCGGTACTGCTCTGACTATTTGGTCTTTGAAATATCTGAGCCATCATTGTCATACCTACCATAGAAAGGCTGATGTGGCAGAGAAATTAACAAAGGGAATATAAAGAAATTGAGTAAATCTGTGCAAGAATGCATAAGGCATTCCTTGAGTAGAGAAATACATCGACTGAAAATACGGAAAGTAATCCTGTTCAAAGACTGATACCACACCGTACTGAATCTACTTTTTCACTAGTAAAAAAGAACTGCTAAAGTCAAAATCAAGTGACAAAATCAGAGTGAAATGACAAAAAGTCAAATTTTGCTTTGATAAAATTGCCAAGTTATTGAGAAAATTGAACAGTGGCAAGCCGGTCAGAGTGCAAACATTCGATGCTTTCAACAAAAGTTAGCTGACATGGAAACTCATGATCTATGTAATGCAGTTGTTACCTCAAGGTTAAACAGTGAATGTGAATGATCAAGTATCATCACAACAGCAGATATCGACATACAATTACACAAGCCGTGCCTTTACTGCACTGGATCAGGAAGAGGTGACTTCACTACCTAGATAGAGTACAGAATGATCAAGTCCCTGTTCTCCTCTGCTTACCAGCAACTGAAATAGATCAGCAACAAACAATTATCATGCGAACAGCACTCAAAACAGGAACAACACTTCCGAGAGAAGGAATATCATCTTGTGGTGTATATGGATTTCAGTAAAGCATTTGATAAGGTTCCCCACGGTAGACTCATTCAGTAAGTTTGGAGGTATGGGATACAGGGAAATGTTAGGTGTCTGGATACAGAATTGGCTGGCTGAAAGAAGACTGCCAGTGGTAGTGGATGGAACGTATTCCACTTGGAGGTCGGTGACCACAGGTGTCCAGCAGGGATCTGTTCTTGGGCCTCTATTCTTTGTAGTTTTTAAAAATGACTTGGATGAAGAATTGGAAGGGTGGGTTAGTAAGTTTGCCAATGACACAAAGGTCGGTGGTGTTATAGTTAGTTTCCAGGGCTGTTCCAGGCTACAACCAGACGTTGACAGGATGCAGGTCTGGGCTGAGAAATGGCAGATGGCGATCAACCTGGACAAATGCGAAGTGATTCATTTTGGAAGGTCAAATTTGAATGCTAAATACAGGGTTAAAGACAAGATTCTTGGCAGTGTAAAGAATCAGTGGGATCTTGGGGTCCATGTACACAAGTCTATCAAAGTTGCCACCCAAGTTGATAGGGTTGTTAAGAAGGTGTATGGTGTTTTGGCTTTCATTAATAGGGGAATTACGTTTAAGAGCCATGAGGTTTTGCTGCAGCTCTACAAAACCCTGGTTAGACCACACTAGGAATATTATGTCCAGTTCTGGTCACCTCATTATAGGAAGGATGTAGGTACTTTAGAGATGGTGCAGAGGAGACTTACCAGTGTGCTGCCTGGATTGGAGGGCTTGTCTTATGACGAGAGGTTGAATGAACTAGGGTTTTTCACACTGGAGAGAAGGAAGAGATGTGACTTGATTGAGGTGTACAAGGTAATGAAAAGCATAGATTGAGTAGGTAGCCAGAAACTTTTCCCCAGGACAGAAATGTCTATCATGAGGGGTCATAATTTTAAAGTGATTGGAAGAAGGTATAGGGAAGATGTCAGAGGTAGGCTCTTTCCACAGAGAGTGGTGGGTGTGTGGAATGCACTGCCAGTGCTGATAGTAGAGTCAGAGACTTTAGGGACATTTAAATGACTGCTGGACAAGCACATGGATGGAGGTAAATTGATGGGTTGTAGGTTAGGTTGATCTTAATCTATACGAAATCGGCACAACATCAAGGGCTGAAGGACCTGTACTGCGCTGTAATGTTCTATGTTCTATATTCCATCATAGGAATGAGCTGTACCAGAGGAACAGAATGTGGTAATTGTGACAGTTTCCATTACGAGAGTCGCGTAATTTAGAGACTATGTCTGCAAAGCATATGCAGCGAATGATGATAGTAGGACCGACTAATGTTAACACAATGTCTCTTAATGAGTAATTGTTTTCTTTGGGACCATGTATATTGGGTAACTTGCATAACTTGTAATTGCAAATGGCAATTCACGCCATTTAGTTTTTTTTTCAATGAAATGTTGTTGGAAAAGTAACATTATACCCTAGTGTACAGGTTGGCTTGATGGGGTCATGTAACCTCTATTTCTTCTTTAAAGTGTCTCAGCATGTAGTCTGTGGCTGCCATTAAGCTCATTTCTCTTGAAGCGAAGCCAGACCAAAGATGTTGTGGAGGTTCTAATTTGGAACTCACATTTACAAAGAAATAGCTACACCACTGTGCCAGCAAATGGTTCTGAATACTGCATTGTGATTCTATGAATCAGCTTGATGTTTTTCCAAAAGTTTTTCAAAATTGTACAAGTTCAAATTTCTCATCAGCGTCCAAAATGATATTTATCAGGCCCCTTCTGGAAATGCCATGATATCACCACGTTCCGAGCAAATCCATTGAGATATTTGTGAAGGCAATATATCAAATTTCAATTTGCTTCATCACATAAAACAGTCTATGGTCTTCTGATGGGCACCAATCCAATTCTCAAATTAATTTGGTCCTATAACTACCATATATGTATATGTGTGTGTATTATGTATGTAGAGAGCATCTTGTCTTGATGTCTTGTCTATAAACCACGCTCAGGTGAGTCAAGTCATTATTTAATGTGTGGACAATATTTAATTTTTGATGTTGTATCTTTACTTAATGTTTTGCACACAATTTATAAATCTTGATTGACTTTTAAATCTACTTAGCCTTAACAACAACATAGCTTTATTATTTTAAACATTTAGTTCTTACATTAGGATCTTGGTGGCATCTCATAAAAGGCATCACGCCACTGCATTTTGCTGGTCACAGATGTTTTCTTTGCAAGAGCTGAACAACTTGCTTATTTAATAACAAATACACCTAGGAAGGACAGTGGACAATAGGTTTCACCTTCATCATGAGATTCTATGGCATCTATGTGGCCACCAAGACACCTAGCAACTGGCCGGTGAGATGCATCAATAGGAAGACTTTGATTTCTTCAATGTCTGACTGGTCTCCATGTTTCACCATGTGTACAGGCAATGTCCTTTATCCTCCACCATCATAGGCTGCCTCAGGTTTTCACTCCAATGCTCAAAGTATGTGTTGGATGTTAGGTGACAAAAGATATCACTTGACAAAGATAGTTATTGATCCCTCCAAATGCAAGATAGGGGCACTGAGGTGATATAACTATTGCTACTGCTCAGCAGGACAATACTTTAGTAAGCCATTGTGCATATGAAGGTGCAATTGATCGATCACCTGGTTTCCTCCAATACATTCCTGCAAGAGCTTTGGTCATTGTGATGGTCTGCTGTGCTCATCATAACATGGGCCTCCAGAGAAATGTTGACACTGTGCTCTTTGAAACCAAGCAGGAAACATCCACTTCCGAGCTTAACAAAAGCAGGAGTTAAATAAGGATGTAGGACAGTAAATGTAGGGCAGTGAGAAATTATGCTAATCAGAGAATATCCCTGCTGCACAATGAGCTGGCCACCTCCGCCTACCCCTGGGAACAGGACATCCCTCCTCTCACTCACAGCCTCCAGAGTATGATCCAGGTCAACATTTATAAATCGAGGTTCTGTTCTGCTGAAGGTACCAACCTTTGGCTCCACTCTGAGTCTTGTTTTTCTCTCGTGAAGTGGAAAGCTTTGGTGCAACCCACATATCTTTCCCTCAAGACAGACAGCAGCTTCAATGAAGACTATCATGGAGTGTAACTGAGTCTCACACATCATCTGAACCACCTTCATTCTTGTCCCTATTGGTTCTCAGTGGATAGGAAGCTAGTCTCCATATCAATTAAGGGCTCCCCTGGGAAAATCAGAGTATGTTTCGGCTCCAGAAACAGATCCGACTTATGTTTGCATGGTAATAATTCAGTGCTCAGATTCAATAAGGAGGTCAAAGTAATGATTTGTGATATCATGGATGGGAAATTTCCACTAGGTCTGTTTAATTGGTGAGTTATATTTTCCTGTTCCGACACCATTTCCACTAACCCAATGGAAAAAAAACACTATCCACTCTTCTGAATGACAAGCACAAAGAATTTCAATCAACAACTAATAAAAACATAATGATATAAATATGGAGGCAGCATGGTGGCTCAGTGGTTAGCTCTGCTGCCTCACAGTGCCAGGGACCCAGGTTTGATTCCAGCCTCAGGCGACTGTCTTTGTGGAGTTTGCATGTTCTCCCTGTGTCTGCATGGGTTTCCTCCCACAATTCTAAAGATGTGCACATTAAGTGAATTGCCCACAGTGTAGCTTATTAGTTAGGAGTAAATATATGGGAGGGGAATGGGTCTGGGTGGGTTACTCTGTGGAGGGTCGGTGTGGACTTGTTGGGCTGAAGGGCCCTTTTCCACACTGAAGGGAATTTAATTCCAATCTAATCTAAACACAAAAATACTTTTCTTTTATAAGAAAGAAACTATGCATATTTTAAAATTTGTGCTAAATTGCTATAATGGCTAAGTAGATTTCAAAGTTAATCAAGTTTTATAAACTCTGCAAAAATGCAGCAAAATGAAATTATCAAAATACTGAGTATTGATTTCACATTAAATAATGACCTAGTCAGTTTATTTCTTGAAAAGACATCTTGACAAGATGCAACATATATATTGTATGCAATGATTATAGAACAAGCTCAATTTGAGAATTGGATTGGTGCCCATTTATAGAACAAAGGGTATTTTAGATGATAAAGCAGATTGAATTTCGATATATTGCCTGTACAAATATCCCAATGGGGTTGCCAGGAAGATGGTGACATCATAGTATTTCAAGAAAGGGCTTGGTAAATACATTTTGTTCATTGACGAGAAAATTTGATCTTGCATGCACATGAAACGCAACTTTCTGTATGTAATCAAGTTGAATCACAATGCAGTATTCAGAGTCATTCGCTGGCACAGTGATAGAGCTATTTCCTTTTAAATCTGGATCTCAAATTAGAATCTCAACAACATATTTGGTAAGGCCTCATCTGTAGGTTAGAGACATCTGATTTATAATTATCTAGCAGTCCCTACTGGTTAGTTAGTGTTTTATGTTTGAACATATTATTGAACCCTCTTGTTTATATCTTGTCTTACAAAAATTCTTCATGTTTACATGTCTAACCCTTACATGTTATAACTCATTTACTCAAAATATAAGTATTTCCATTGTTTTCATGAGATTATTAATCATACGAAGAGTTGATGCAATCAATATATTTCACGAAATTTTGAGTTACCAAATTCAAAATCATTTAATATAATGGCAATGGCTTTCTAATAATATTAATTGTAATGAAGAATATAAAGTGCTATTAGGATATTTGAATTTATTATTTTCAAATTATCAGGACTGTAAACAAATCTGGTCACAAAATTCAAAGTTAAGAATGTATGCCTTAAACTAAAATATATTAATATCTCATTATTATTTTATGATCTAAAGCTATTTAAACATTTATAATTAAGGGTAATTATCTTTCTTCCATATATCTGCACACCATGATACCAATCACAACATTTTGATGATCAAGATAATTCGAACAATATGTAGATTAATATATAAATGTGATATCAAGATTTCTCATGGATGCTGCTGGACTTAAGGCAAATTGTAGAAAATAAATCTTTTAATTATGTTTCTTCTCATTGCCATTCTCACAACAGAGTGACAAATATGTCATGTATGTGTTTACTCAACCTTTAATGAAAATGTGTTTCCTTTGTTCTTTCACAAGAAGTGGGCTTCATTGGCTGCACCAGCATTTATTGCTCGTTCCTAATTACCCACAAAAAGGTAGTGTTTAATTGCCTTCATGTACCACGTGGTTTAGGTGCACTGACAGTGTTGTTAGGAAGGGAGCTCCTTAGCTCCTTAACAAAAAAAAAATGACGTGATGATACAGTTCAGAGGGAAACTTGCAGGTGCTATGCCTACTGCCTTTGTCCTTCTGGGTACTAGAAGTTTTGGGTTGGGGTAAATAAATGGTAGGAGAATGGGTCTGGGTGGGTTACTCTTCGGAGGGTTAGTGTGACCTTGTTGGGCTGAAGGGCCTGTTCCACACTGTAGGGAATCTAATCTAAAAAAAAGCTTTTAAAAATCTACGAGATCCTTGATTGGGGTTGTTAATCTGGGCCAACCAGGGAGCCCTGGCTGACCAATATAAACGGGGGATCCTCTGGTGTTTCCTCTTTTTCCTGGTGGTGGAAATTGAATAAAGATTCATACACCTTGTGCCTCTCACTGTGTCTCACACCTGCACACATACAACATGGGTGCTGAGGGAAAAAATAAGCACTACCGCAGTTAGGCGGTAGTGTGGGAGTTAAAAGAACAAAGAAAAAAAAAGTTCAAAGATTCTGTTTACTCTGAGAGCTGGCTCTGAGAAAGCCAGGCCAGTGTCAAGTTAAGGGTGACTTAGTGACAGAATACCAGCCTCTGGGGTTATTTCAGTGGTGGCAAGAGGGAAAAAAAATAAAGAGGGGATCTCCTCAGGTCAGGAACTGACTCAGAGCTGGATGGCCAGAGTCTGTGCATGGTGTGATGGGATACTGGCCTTGGAGCAGTTATTTCACCTTATTTCACCTTCTGCATACCACTTGTATGCAGTTGCAAATCTGAAGGCATGTATTTCTTATTGGTGGAAATTTAATTGGAAAGGCGCACTTAACTCTGGTGAGATTGCATTTGAATGATCATGAAATGTGGCTCAGTAGTAATTACTGCTGCATCAAAGCATCACAGACCCAGGTTTGATTCCAGCCTTGAGTGACTCTGTGTCTGTGTGGAGTTTGCACATTCTCCCTGTGTCTGTGTGGGTTTCTGCCGGGTGCTCCAGTTTCCTCCCACAGTCCAAAGACTTGCAGGTTAAATTTGGCCATGCTAAACTGTCTATAGTGACCAGGGATGTGTAAGTTATATGGATAAGCCATGGGAAATGTGAGGTTATATGTTTAGGGTGGAGAGCTGGGGCTGTGGCTGAGTCAGGATGGGATGCTCTTTAGAGGGGCGGTGCAGATTTGGTGGGCTGAATGTCCTCTATCTGCACTGTAGAGATTCTATTCTATGCATAACATTCAGATGCATGCAAAAGGGCAATGAAAAGCATAACCCACGTTCAAACTGCTGAGACTCAATACTTTGGTTTTATCCCACTATCCAGAAGCTAATTTCTGACCACCCACAAGTCTTTTCTTTCACTTGTCAAGGTTCCTGTGTAACATATAATTCTGATCATTAACTCTGCATCTCTCCAGCTTGATCTCATGAGCTGTCCCTTCATTTTCTGTTATTCTTTTAGATTTCACAGGTTTGTGCACTTAAAATGTCATACAGGGTGGCACGGTGGCTCACTGGTTAGCACTGCTGCCTTATGGGACCTGTGTTTGATGCCAACCTTGGGTGACTGTCTGTTTGCAGTTTGCATATTCTCCCCGTGTCTGCGTGGGTTTCCTCCAGGTGCTCTGATTTCCTTCTGCAGCCCAACGCTGTGCAGGTTAGGTAAATTGGCCATGCTAAATTGTCTATAGTGTTCAGGAATGTGTAGATAAGGAGCATTAGTCAGGGAAAATGTAGACTAGGGGAATGGGTCTGGGTGGGATACTCTTCCGAGGGTCGATGTGGACTTGTTGGCCCAAATCGGATGTTTCCACAGTCTAGGGATTCTATTAGAATTCTTTGTTTTAGTGAGGTGTGTGTTTATTACGATGGACAGAAGCATCTTTCTTTTCACTGTGTCAATGTTAAATACACTTGGGTCAAGCATAGCATGATTAGTGTTCGAGAGAAACTCCTTTTACTTGCCTTATTGTATGCCTTTATCGCTGCCTTTAACTACATTGAAGCAGTATTCATAATTTTGTACTGTGTGCATGTTTTGATTTATTTGTTATATATTTGCATTTAGTGCTAAATAGTTATTAACACATCATTAATAAAATCAACTTAAAGAAAACATGTCATACTATTGCATTGCCATCAATTGATTTAAGACTTTTAATTATTAATTAGCCCTTTAAAAGTGTTTTAATGTTTGTTACATGGTAGATGTCAAACCTCCCACCAACAAAATGCATGAGTCGTCCTAAGTAATATTGTGAAGCGTGTGAGAGGGGTTGAAAGAAGAGGTTTAGCATGTGTATTGCAGTCCATTATACAGGGAGGGACAATTGTTGTCTTAAACAATTTCTTATGCTCTTTACGTGTATTAGGTTGACTATCAAAGATTAACTTAAGAGTAAAAGGCAAAAAATGAAGTTCATTGAAAAGTCCTAAGAAATACTTAAAATGATTAATCAAACTACAAGTAATTTGAAAATAGCAACTGCCTAGCAATGTAGGAGCATATTGCTGCAGATACTGAAAAGTGCTGGAAATCACAGCTGGTCAGGCAGCATCTGTGGAAAGACAGCAACCTCATGTTTTGAGTCTAGGTAACTTCATCAGAGCTTCCTCATGACAACTGATTGATCAGGTATCTTTATAGGAAATAATAACTAACAAAAAGATTTCTATGGTTGGTCATGTAGCCATGTTGACAAGACAATGTTGGCCATGAGTTGCTGCCAGCGATCTGCCGCTGCTGCCTGTGTGTGCATACCTTGGAGTTAGATTAGATTAGATTAGATTACATTACATTACATTACAATGTGGAAACAGGCCCTTCGGCCCAACAAGTCCACACCGACCCGCCGAAGCGAAACCCACCCATACCCCTACATTTACCCCTTACCTAACACTACGGGCAATTTAGCATGGCCAATTCACCTGACCCTGCACATCTTTGGACTGTGGGAGGAAACCGGAGCACCCGGAGGAAACCCACGCAGACACGGGGAGAACGTGCAAACTCCACACAGTCAGTCGCCTGATTCGGGAATTGAACCCGGGTCTCTGGCGCTGTGAGGCAACAGTGCTAACCACTGTGCCACCGTGCCGCCCACAATGAGTTAAGTAACCCATTTTCAAATGAGAATTGAAAGGTTCAATATGGCACGCAATATGTATAAAATCTTTTCATCATGTTAAAGTTAAACAAGAAATTATAGCTTTTAAAACAATTTGTGATCTCTCTTCATGCCTCATGGACATGGCATTTTCCTCAATCATAGACCATTTTGAGTTGCCATAGCATTCCAAACCTCGTGGAACAACAAAGAGCTAGAAATATAGAGTGATTGAATTAATCTACAGAATGTGTCTTCAAGGTTTTTCATGGTAGTTTGAGAGTTTAAACTCAGATTTTAAATTTTTAGAAATAATTTCTGGTATCATTAATACTGACCATGAAATTGCTGGATTGTCATAAAAACCCAGCTGTCTCACTTATGTTTTTGAGATCAAATCTGCCACCTTTACTTGATCTAGTCCATTTGAAATTCCACTAATACGCCAATGTGTGTTCCTCCACAATGCCTCCTGAGCTGGCTGAAACAGCCATTCAATTCTTTCAAAACACTCCCAATGCCCCACTACTACTTTGTCATGGGCAAATAGCAATGGGGAATGAATTTCGACCCTGCCCACTCTAGCCAAAACTGTGAATGATGAAATAAAAATATCCTGGATAATTACTATTGTGAAAATTTAAAACAAGAATAATAGTAATGTTCTAAAATTAATGTCAAGCACTGTAAATGTGCCATGTAAATGTTTGATAATGATGCACTAAGACACTGATGTGTATCATGAATTTAAAACTTAAAGGTTAAACTTTATTAATCTGTTAGTTACTTGGAACAGTTCAAGCAGAAATTAATCATCAACTGTGATATAATTTTGAATAAGGTAATTAGTTCCCAAGAGTTTTCTGGTAGACCATCTATAATAAAGTAAACTAAATTTTAAAAAAAATGCACTTCAATGACTCTGTTTTATGGTGCAGAGGAGAAAATATGTGACAGGTAATTTCACAGTTTAAAGGCATTGGTTCCTCATTAAACAACATTTTTTTATTGTGCTGCATTTTAAAATATACAGTAGATTCAGGATACCAGGGGGAATTTTTATTGTGCATCTGATTAATGATTAACATTATGACAATGTTAGAGTGGAAATGTTTAGAATCTGTTCAGGCTTTCTGTATCTGTAATGCTATTATCCTGTTTCTTATTTGTCACATGTTGAATTACATGTTAAACGGTTAGTGAAAAACTAGAAAATGTAAGGACGCAATTGTCGTGGAGCTTGGTGAAGACTCTCAGATAGAGATTCTCTGCTTACTTTGGCTATATTTAAACCAATGGTATGCTTCATTAGCAATTATATTTTATGAACCAATCTGTCTTTTCTCACTTATACAATTAGTAAATGTAATCAAGCAGTGATTATTATAAGTCACATCCAATACTTTATTCAACTATAGGTAATACTAAAACCTACTCACAGATAAATTGAAAATTTAATTTTCTTTGGCACTGACCTCCTGAATCCTTAATTTTTGAATAAAGCAGGAAAAGAAGGTGGAAGTTTTACATTCTTTCCAAAGAATTAGTTAATTAATTCTTCAGTAAGAATTTCAGGAATATTTTACAGGGTATTAGAATTCTGAAATGATTCTAAAACACAGATGAAAATTACACATGAGTGCATTTTGTGCAGAGATGAGTTTTGAATGTACTTTTGTAAAGTTTGAATTTCCTCAGAGCTGCTTCACCCCTGCCACAATAATGTTTCTGTGAGTTTGGCAGGAACTCAATTTACATTCATATACAGAGTTTCCCAGCACTTCCAGTAAAGTTACAATGACAGAATAGGAGCAGCTTCCAAGGAATTCTGGAAATGTCATGGGAAAGTGCAATGTCCTTAGTGTAGGACACAAACATTGGCAAAAAAATCTGGAATGAGGCAAACCAGAGACTACTGCTTACGTTATGCTAAGTAAGATTTTGAAGCCTAGAGATGATAGGGGATGGAAAATTGCTGGCTGGGAAACTTGAATCTGAGAGTACCAGCAGAACTGATACTGTGATACCATAACTCCACACAGTACAACGAATGCGTCATTCATTTTGTAGATTTAGTCCACTCAGGTTATGCAATGAATTTTGAAAACATCAAGCATCAGATAGAAAATAGGTCATCATGAGAGTTATTTGAAGGGTCAGGCATTCAAACTGCAAGAAAAGCCAATTTGGAAGCACTCTTACAATAAAAAATCTCAAAGAAACACTTCATAATACTGAAAGTTTGAAGCTGAGTTCCTGGGAAGGTGGAGGAGCTGGTGACCTATCATTAGGGTGGCATGGTGGCACAGTGGTTAGCACTGCTGCCTCACAGCACCAGAGACCCAGGATCAATTCCCGCCTCAGGCAACTGTCTGTGTGGAGTTTGCACATTCCCGTGTCTACGTGGGTTTCCTCCGAGTGCTCCAGTTTCCTCGCACAGTCCAAAAATGCAAAATAGTGTTAGGTGAAGGTGTAAATGTAGGGGAATGGGTCTGGGTGGGTTGCTCTTCCACCCAGAGGCTTGGTGTGGACTTGTTGGGCCGTAGGGCCTGTTTCCACACTATAAGTAATCTAATCTATATTACAAAAGCTGCAACATAATAGAACAATGAATCCTTAAGCAAGTTGGAGCCATACTCCTCCATGTTCCTTTATGGTGACAGGTGGACAAATACATTCAGCATCTCAGTAAGTGTGCCTATCAGCACCTTCTTACAAGCTGCTCCATCAAGCTCCTCATCCGAGTTATGTACAGAACTTGCCTGCCACTGTATATGGTGTGAGCATTGCATACAGTGTACCTGTAACCCACATACCTAGTTTCTGCTCTTGGGTTCGTGCAGTTACTGTTCTTGGGTTCACATAGGTGCCCTTGTCTTGCTCTGCTCCTTTCTGTTGTGTACCATCCTATCTTGTCAGAAAGAGAGCTTTTTTCCACAGATGCTGCGAGACCTGCTGAGTTTCTCCAGCAATTTCTGTGTTTATATATGAGAGAAAGATTATGAGGGGCATCGAAAGGTTGGATAGAAAGCAGCTGTTCCCTTAATTGAAGGGTCATTAACAAGTGGGCTTTTTAAGGTGAAAAGCAGGTGATTTAGACGGAATCTGAGAAAAAGATTTTTCATCCAGAGAGTGATAGGAATCTGGAATGTATTGCCAGAGAGGGTAGTTGAGGCAGGGAACCTCATGAACTTTCAAAGAAAAGGTCTTACATGAGCATTTGAAGTGTCATAATATTCAAGGCTAAGGATCAAGTGCTGGAAAGTGGAACTAGTGTAGATTTTGAGTACTTCTATCGGTGCAGACGTGATGGACTGAAAGACCTCTTCTGTATTGTATAAAGATTATTGTGAAAAGTAAAAGCTCATGGTGTAAGTGGTAACATGTTGGCATGGGTAGAAGATTGGCTGTCTATCAGGAAGCAGAAATAAATGGGTTGTTGACCGGCTGGCACAATGTCCCAGGTGGTGTGCTATAGGGGTCAGTGCTGGGACCTCCAATCTTTCCAATTCATCCAAATAATTTTGATGAAGAGATCATAGGTACCTCAATTTGCAGATGACACAAGGATAGGTAGGAAAGTGAGTTATGAAGAGGACATACAGAGTTTACAAAGGTAGGTTAGGTGAGTGAGCAAAGATCTGGCAAATTGATACCAAGTGGCAAAGTGTGGAATTGTCCAATATGGCAGTGAAAATTAAAAAAAAAACATATTTTCTAAATATTGTGAGGATGCTAACGGATCTTGGTTTCCCAAAACATGAGCTTCAGAAGGCTAGTATGCAGATACATCAAGTAATCAGGAAACTTAATAGAATGTTGTGGTTAATTGTGAAGTGAATTGAATAAAAAGGTAAAGAAGTTATGCTTCAGTTATATAAGGCATTGGTGAGAACGTACCTGGAGTACTGTGTACAGTGCTGATCACTGCACCACCATCCTCACAGTGCCCTCAAAAAAATAACAACTTTCCAAAAGAAACATGAACTAAGTTATAAGCATAATCTTTTAAAAATATATAGTCAACCTTAGAACAAATATATATTTGGCAAGGTCATCATTTATTACTCAACTCATATTGCCCTCCTGAAGTTGTGGAAAACCTACTTATCTTTTCTGTAAAGGCAAGAATTGAAATAGACTATTGTAACAAGAGTAGGTGACAACGTGGCTTGGGATTGTGCCTTGGGAGATTATTATCAAAACCTCCAAAATCTGAAATGATAGAGAAGTCATCAAAATTAAGTTAGTGTGTATTTAACAATGTGATTACCCAGAGGGATCATAAGATTTTTATCAATAAGATTTAGTAAAAATACGTTCTGCTGACACAGTTTCTACTGAGGAATTAATTTGAGTTTTTCCAATTGGACAATTTTAATAGAGTTCCTTAGCTTTAGTCAAGAAGACTGACTTTGCCACGATATGGAGGCTTTGTTGCTATCTCAAAAATAATTTATTCTGCATGCTCACAAGATAGAAATTATAGCAACTTATAGATAGTATTTTTAAAATGACATTGTATTTGTAACTTTGTAATTTACTTACGTAGAGTCAGAGAGTTATACAGCGTGGAATCAGACCCTTCAGTCCAACTCATCCTATGTTGTAAACTAAGCATCTGATACGTGCAATTGAGCAGAAAGAGGAAATTGTCTATTTTCTTTACCCTCCTTCAACTATAATTTTTGTTTCCTACCCTGTTTTCAACATGTTGGTCTCCCTTCTACTACATGTGTGAGCTCCAGCCAGGAGGGGCTGTGTGAGTAGTTAGGGTTGAGGGGATGATGAGGGATGATCGGTTGGTCATTATTCTCTGTTATCAAATAGGTTCTCAGCACACATCAAACTTGTTGAACTAAGTGATCCCTTTGAAATTCGCATGAAGAATAATTTTATAAGCAACTTTGCTTATGTGAGGCTTGTTACATCCTGCTCAGCATATTCCTGACTGCAGAGTAAACACCTATTCCTGCAAATGTGGAAGAATATTGAGTCTCAGCCTCCGATGCTCCAGGGAAAACAGCCCCAGCCTATTCAACATTTCCCTCTAACTCAAATCCTCCAGCCCTGGCAACATCCTTGTAAATCTTTTCTGAACCCTTTCAAGTTTCACAACACCCTTCCGGTAGGAAGGAGACCAGAATTGAATGCAATATTCCAAAAGTGGCCTAACCAATGTCCTGTACAGTGCAGCATGACCTCCCAAGTCCTGTACTCAATACTCTGACCAAAAAAGGAAAGCATACCAAACACCACCTTCAGCATCCTATCTGCCTGTGACTCTACTTTCGAGGTATGAACCTGCACTCCAAGGTCTCTTTGTTCAGCAACACTCCCTAGGACCTTACCTACATCTGCTTATCATAATACTTTAAACTCTTCCCACTGTCACATGGATACAACTGCTATTTTGATTCAGATAAATGTCATCCCTTTGACACAGATGTACCATATTTCAGAAAATGTTCCATTAACCTAAGAATGTGAATCTTTTCCTTCAGCACCAGTCTTATAGTCATACTATCATAGGTAGTTCTGTTTGTGCTGATTTGATGGACTCACACTTTGGTGAGGAAGGCAAATACTCAGGACTGGATCACAGCATTTTATCGTGCAGAAGGATGGCCTGCTAGTATTATTTAGTCCAGCTTTATTATCTAATGCCAATCTCCTGAATTTTCCACATCTCTAAGTACCATTTGTATCTAAAATAAAATCAAGTGCCATCTTTAATGGTTTATTTGAACCTGCCTCCACCACATTTCTCAGCTATGCATTCCATACGTAACTGTACTTTGTCCTTATATATATATGAAAGTAAACTGGTTGTTGGAGAGACCTGTGTGCTACGTTTCTCTCATGTTGCTGGAATGGAATATCAAAGATACCCTCACTGAAGAACTGTACCCAGCGTTTGATGACATGATGGGAAGTTCGGTAAAGTCACAGACTTCCTGAGATTACCAAAAGTCTGCAATTTGCTTTTTAAACTATGCTGGAGCTGTAACAGCAAAGTAGCATCAAAATGCCTCCTACACTCCAACACTGGAGATTTATTAGGGAATAAGAGTTAACAGTACGGACAACAATCTGTGTTTGTTCATCCGTAACCTTAAGATTGGGACCCAGAAATTATGCAACTTCTAACAGGACAATGATATAATTAAAAACCAATTGGCTGGACAATGACAGGTATTATAGCTCAAAGATGTGCAGGTTAAGTGTATTGGCTATGCTAAATTGCCCATGGTGTCCTGGGATATGGAGCCTATGTGGATTAGCCATGGAAAATACAGGATTATAGGGATCGAGTAGTGGGGGTGAGTCAGAGTGAGATGCTGTTCAGGGGATTGGTGTGGACTCAATGGCCTGCTTCCACACCATAGGGATTCACTGATTCTATTCTATATGGCAAAAAAAAAGAGGTGTCAAGAAAGACTGAAAATGACTTGTTGCTGCAATGAGTCAAGTGGTTTGGTCAACATTTCCAAAAACATGCTTGAAGATCTGTCGACAGATTAACCAGACACTGGGATGGACACGAGCTCACAGGATTTCTCAACAGTAAGCGTCACCATGAGTATGCACTATTTCTTAGAGTTTAACAAAGGTGAGCAAAATTTAATACCCATGTTGTGTGCAGTTGATATCTGGGTCAGAAACTTTAGACCAAATGTGTGGGTTTTACAATTTGGAATAGAGTGAAGTCATTGCTGCCTCTTCACCTATTTGTAAGAATATTGATCCCATCCTAACATAGCTTGTGTTTATGTCATAGCTTGAATCTAGGCACATGGGTTGCATTTAATTTACTGAGTGGGTAAAAGTGTCACAAACGTTTATATTTCATGTGAGTGTTTTGTCTTTCTTATTCACGTTAATCAGGATAACACTCAAAACCTTTCTCTTCCATTTGATTATTCACTTCCCTCAAATCCATCAATTGTATTTGCCTCAAATGTTTCCTGTTGTGTACGTTTCACATGTTCTCCATACTCTGGTGAGCAGGGTAAACAGGTTGCTTCTGAAATCCCGAGGAGATTGATGACTACCTTATATTGACGTAGTTTTTTTTCCTTCCATAAGAAGAAGCACCCTCTCTGTCTACTCAAATCTTTTAAAATGTTAACCATCTCTATTTTTCAATCATCTCTACAGAAATAAACAATAGTACTTGGCTTTCTTACTTTATGAGGAGAAAGTGAGGACTGCAGATGCTGGAGATCACAGCTGAAAATGTGTTGCTGGAAAAGCGCAGTAGGTCAGGCAGCATCCAAAGAGCAGGAGAATCGACGTTTTGGGCATGAGCCCTTCTTCAGGAAGGGCCCTTCATTCCTGAAGAAGGGCTCATGCCCAAAACGTCGATTCTCCTGCTCTTTGGATGCTGCCTGACCTGTTGCGCTTTTCCAGCAACACATTTTCAGCTTTCTTATTTTTATGAGTCAACTAGCCTGTACAATTTCTTTTAATGCACAAGGGTGATAAAAACTAATGGTAAATTCTTCATGCTTCATTCAGAACATGGATTATGTCTTCTCCCTGCCCTTCACACAAAAACAGTAATGTTCTGGATTAGAGTTCCATAATGCAGGCAGACGTCTAGTATTTTAATGTTCAGAAAGCTCATGCAAAAACTGGAATGGTGAGTGTTACGTGTATTAAATTATGTGGGTGGATAAGAAGTTGAACTTCAATGCACTTTCATCATTCCCTGGTGGACTGGATGAGAATACAGCCTTGCAGTAATCCTACAGCTTGCATTAAAATGAAGGAATTTCACTTCAGAAATATATAAATGATGTATGATACATATAACATTCCAGCATTGCTTAGTGGCAAATGTCTATGATACATGATGTAAGCTTTCATCCTCCAAAAATCTTCTGCATTGAACATATTTGAGTAAGAAACAATCTTTAAATGCATGAGTTGGCCACTAAATCACTGAAATCATGGTTCATTACATTGGTCATGGTGCACAAATTAAGGATGAATTGTATTTTGATTAAAACCATTAAACCACATAATTAGCTTTAGAAGGTAAATTTGAATTAAATCTGAAATGCTTGGGTACATTTGGTGTTCCTATTGGTTTGATTTTCAAAAGTCTAAGTTTCTTGTCGTTGACTGTATGTCAAACAACAAAGTGAATACTTTGACCAGAATAGTTATAATTCATTAATATCTGTGAGACTTTTCATCTTCTCTGCAGAATGATTATGTTGTTTGTAAAACTTCTTGAATTACAGTTGACAATCTAAACTGAAGCATTTACACTCCTGTGTGGAATGAAGTCTGAGCAACAATCACTGTAGTGAGATTTGTGGCAGAATTGAATGGAAAATCCAATGAGACCCATCTCGATGTTGGGAACATCTTGCTCCATCTTTTATGCTTCTGATAAGTGCCGTGGTGTGTTTCTCTCTAGGCAGTGGCAAGTTGCCAGTTTAAGGGGAATTATTGCTTGTTAAATACCTTGTTAATGGCTCAATTAACTTCCAGCTTCCTAAATTACCAATCATGCAAAACAAGCTTGACAGTGAGAAAACTCGACATGCAAATCAGAGCTTGGTGAAGTTGTTTTGATTGGTCTCAGGATCTCCATTTTGGAAACCAGGCACGACATCTCAGGGCACGCTCAATGTCCTGACACACCCCAAATCCATTGACATTGTGATCCAATCTGCGTCTGTCTCAGAATCCTCAACGCAAATCTCTGAAGCTGTTACAGGATGCTTCTACATCTGAGGCTGCCCCAGCAACTATTAAGGACACGTTGTGCTCAGGGGCACACACCCAGTTCATGGATGAGACCAGGACACATCTCCTGCCTGTTCTGTTGCTCTCCCAGCACTCACTTGCCCGAAGCTTAATTGGCTGCTTGCAGCTTACGTTTTTGCACTTTGAACACGCAACTAATGAGACTATTGCTTCTATCTTGCCTGCCATTTAGGACAGGCACAATGGCTGGATCTTCAGTTTGTTTAGTTGTTTTGTATTGAGTTTTTTTTTTGAGGTTTCTCTGCTGCAAGGCTTAGCGAGTTTTCTCACCATATCATAGCAAAAGCATCACAATAACTATCACTCCCACCCAATGGCATCTCTCACATGTGATCCCAGCCCCATCTTACTAAGCTCTTCCCAGAACAACTCTTCCCAAAACAACTTACCACTGAGCTCGTATCTGCTGGAAGACTTGTGTCCCTCGCACTTTCACTATATTTAAGAAGCTGCTGCTCATAAGGATAAGCCACTCAGGTCCGTGCCAACTCCACAGTCAAAGGAAAGGCCAATAGTGCTGCAGTAAGGTCAATTACATTCTCTGCTGTGCCAGTGCAAACAAACACACTTTTCTCTACCACCTCACATTCACTCTATCTCCACTATTGCACCTATCACTTTTAACATCGTTCCTCACTCGCTCCAACTCACCACAACCTCCCACGCCCATACCCAACATGGCATCTGTGCCTCCACCTTCCCCAACCACTTGGGAATATTTTCACTTTTCACCAACTTGCACCAGCACTAACAGCAATGCTGCCCAATTTCATATCACCAAATCCTTCCCTTTCCCTCATGACAGAGGAGGCCAACAGGGCAAGGAGATCCCTTTGGGTGGAGGGGTTCCAGACCCCTCACCTATAGTGAGAAGAAAATCCTGACTGTCACATGAGAAAGCCAGGACTACTCTTGTGGATATGCCGAAACGTCAATGTCCTGTCAACCAAGTACATAGCACTCTCCATTGCACCAACTCTCACAGTTCACATTGCACACTACATTTAACCACAGACTGCAATTTGACCTGCAGATACTGCCAGCATCTCACCACCTTGGCAGCAAAATAGCCAACTTCCCCAGAAGTCACCTTCTCAACTCTGAGGATGAGAGTAACAGGGCAAGACTGCCTCCAGCTACTGTCCAGACCGAATACTGATACCTTGGTCGGAACATTAGCCTTACACAGTGTGGGACCGCACTCTGATGAACACCTCACATCGTCAGCTCAGCAACTGGCTGAGGAAGAAATGCCCCAGGCTAATGGTACTCGGAGAGCTACTAGAAACCAACTGCTCTGCCCCAAGCAGGAGAGGACCCTGCAGGGCCAGCAATCAGGGACATCGTCCACATGCCCAGAGGGAAACAGGAGCAAGGGGCAGGGATGTGGGAGACAGAGGCCCTCATTGCCCAGAGGCTGCAGCAGTGAAATGAATGATGTAACTGTCTGTCTGACACTATTGACAGGTTCGCACCTGCCATGTAGAACCAGGCCCTGCACCCTTAGGGTCTGCTGGAGAGGATACACACACACAACTGCACTCCAGCTCCCCAACTGTTAACCCTCAGGACCAGGGAATTTGATAAGCATTTCCCAACCTCACATCAAAACAGGGCAACGCCAGGGGCATGTAGCCAGAGGAGGAATCCCACATGGGCTCTTCAGAAGTCTCCACTTGGGACACACCAGAAATGGCTGAGTTCTCTACTGTGCCAGAGCAAAAAAACACATTTTTCTCTACCACCTCACATCCACTCTATCTCTGTTATTGCACCTATCACCTTTAACATCTTTCCTTACTCGCTGTAACTCATCACAACCTCCCACGCCCACAACCCAGCTACCTAGGTGGTGAGATGCTGGCAGTACCTGCAAGTCACATTGCAGTCTGTGGTTAAATGTAGTGTACAATATGAACTGTGAGAGTCGGTGCAATGGAGAGTGCTATGTACTTGGTTGACAGGACATTGACGTTTCGGTATACCCACAAGAGTAGTTCTGGTTTTCTCATGTGACAGCCAGGATTTTCTTCTCCAACCTGCCTGCTCTCCTCCGACCCTTGAAAGGTCACGCCAGGAGGCGGGCGATCAACTTCAGAGATGACCCTCAGCATCCCTCTACCATCCAGGCCTAGGGGTTATGCCCTAACCTCCAGGGCCAAAGGGCTCCACTGTAGAGCAAATTCCCTCCAACCCATCTGCAGAACCAGAGGGTTCACCATGATATAGTGGGACGGAAAGAAAGAATAAGACTTACTGAGGACATTTTGGTGCCATGGTCAACAATGCACTGTATGTGATTTTGGCATTTTTAAAATAAATGTCACTGCTCTTGCCTTACATTAGTTTGTTTGTCTCTGTATAACCCCAACTATCATCGTTGCAGTTATGAAGCATACCTTCATGGCTGCAGCCAATGTTCCATGGTTCAATGTCTGTACAGAGAGCCTGCTGCAGAATCAGAAGCAAGAGGAACAAGGTGCACACAAGGCTAACAGCGCTGGTGATGTCTTTAGCCCTCGTTGTACAACACCCCTATTCTTACATAGCGTCTGTGTCCAAAAGTATTGGAGTGAATGTGTTCATCAGTAATCTCTATGGCAAGGAGGTACAACACAAAGAGGGAGACCACATACGAGTAAAGCCAGGGATAGATACCCTGCTACTTTGTATACTGTCCAGCACATAGGCCTATGTGCATTACACATTCCCTTCAAAAGCTATAAGATTGGTGGGTTCTACAGCACCAACGGATGTTGCCTGACCTGCTGTGCTTTTCTAGGGCCACACATTTTGACAGCCAGTTGTGTACATTAATGAACAATCAATCAATTCACCATCATCAATGATTAGATTAGATTCTCTACAGTGTGGAAACAGGCCCTTCGGCCCAACCAGTCCACACCGACCCTCCGCAGAGTAACCCACCCAGACCCATTTCCCTCTGACTAATGCACCTAACACTATGGGCAATTTAGAATGGCCAATTCACCTGACCTGCACATCTTTGTGACTGTGGGAGGAAACCCACGCAGACACGGGGAGAATGTGCAAACACCACACAGACAGTCACCCAAGGTTGGATTCAAACCTGGGACCCTGGTGCTATAAGGCTGCAGTGCTAACCACTGAGCCACCATGCTGCCTAGCACGTTAGTGCAAAAGATAAGGCTGAATCATTAGTCAGAAGTACATTTTGGACAATTCACCTCAGTCTTATCCAGAGGACTCAGCGTCAAATGCCGGTCTTCAGCCAATTTGATTCACTCCATATGATATCAAGAAACAGTTAGAGGCACTGGATAATACAAAGGCTATAGGCCCTGACAACGTTCTGGCAATAGCATTGAAGACTTATATTCTGGCATTTACCACACGCCAAGCTGTTCCAGTACAGTTATAATACTGGCATCTATCTATCATAGTGAAAAATTGCTTGGATTTGCCCTGTACACAAAGCAGGATAAATCCAAGCTGGCCAATTTCCACCTTTATCAGTCTACTCTCAGTCATCAATAAAGTGATGGTAGGTGTCATGGACAGTGCTATCAAGCAGCAGCTGCTCAGCAATAACCAGCTCAGTGGCGCCCAGTTTGGGTTCTTCTAGAAAGTCAAAACAACAGCAGTTTAAAAGGGAGAAGAGCAGACAAAGGAAGCATGTGGTTCTGGATTAGTGGTGCTGGAAAAGCACAGACAAAGGAAGCACATAGTGAGGACAGTGCAGGAGAGAGAGAGAGAGAGAAAGAACCTGCACAGTTACTGCCTTTGCTGTTTGAATTCATGTATCGTGGACATCGGAGTGCATGTGGGAAAATTAACAACAGTCCAACTAATCTTGGAGGAACTGTTGGGCAAAGTTCACAGCACAGAATCAGATAAGTTAATTGTTGTTTTAAGTCTGTCCAAGAGAAAGGCTGCAGCAGTGAGTATAGTGGATTATTTCTTGATTAAATGTGTTGAGAGATAAGTCTCTTGATTAAACTTAAAATATAAGCCATAGCTATTAATTTAACCTGGGGCAGTGTTTGTAGAGGAATAAGATGGTGTTATTTTCTGGGTCTGTAGATTGTGAAGGAGCAAAAATGCAGTGATATGTACTTCTTGTCAAATGTGGGAGTTTGAAGAGAGTGTAAAGTTACTGCGGATTATATCTGCCATAAATGCTGTTGGATGCGAACCTTACCAAATCGAGTGGATCGGTTGGAGAGACAGATAGAAGTGAATTTGCAACAGCAACAGTATGTGATGGATGGCAGTTATAGGAAGGGGGAAAGTGTCAGATACAGTCACATTGATGGGTTAACTCCAGGAAAGGTAAGAGAGGTAGGCAGCTAGTGCAGGACTGGATATACCCATTTCAAACAGGTATGCTGCATTGGAAAATGTAGGGGTGATGGATTCTCAGGGGAACGTAGCACGAACAGCCAAGTTTCTGGTATTGAGACTGGCTCTAATGCAACAAGGGGGACGTCAGCTTCCAAGAGATCAATTGTGTTAGGGGACTCTGTAGTCAGAGGAACAGACAGACGTTTCTGTGGCCAGCAGAGAAAAAGCAGAATGGTGTGTTGTTTCCCTGGTGCCAGGATCAAGGATGTCTCAGAGAGGGTGCAGAATGTTCTCACGGGGGAGAGGGGCCAGCAGGAGGTCATTGTCCACATTGGAACCAACGACATTGGAAGGGAAAAGGCTGAGACTCTGAAGGGAGATTACAGAGAGTTAGGCAGAAATTTAAAAAGGAGGCCCTGGATTACTCCCAGTGCTATGAGCTAGTGAGGGCAGGAGTAGGAGGATAGAGCAGATGAATGCATGGCTGAGGAGCTGGTGTA